>NW_027656969.1:0-49215 GCF_964235325.1 Thermobia domestica | reverse complement strand
ACGTTCGCTCAGCTAGAGCATGGTCACCATACACTTCCACCAAAATACGATGACTTTCAGTCGCACTTTTCTGCATGTTAAAGTAATGCAGCAGGACTCCCCGCAAAAACACTTTATCAGGCACAAATTGCGCCATGTTCACTTAACTACAAACTGGTGTTGTTGACGCTTTAATCCACTGCCCTATACTACGAACGATACGCGATGACAGGGGTTTGCAACACATGTGTGAATACACGGAACTGTGGGACGCTCCGTTCGTTGCGCCATCTCTTGTCCACCCGCACGAATTAATTCCTAGACCAAATATATATATATTTATGAATAGACGATAAAGACTTCTTTGTTCAATTGCGTGAGAAAGAAGCAATTCCCACCGAAGAAAGAACGTATTTGCGTCGCAGAATAAAATATAAATCGAAAAAATAATTACTGTCTTTATGAAAATATACAGAGCGTCCACAAAAAATACTTCTACAACCTGGTGGCTGTTATAAAGTGTTTCGTGTAGGAACAAATATGGATTATTTTTAATGCGCAACATGTAGTGAGCTGGTTTGATGAATCATATGATGAAATACTTACTAATAGTAAACACTGTTGCTTTTTGTTCGGAATAATTTACGCTCTACCTGTTTTATATGTAATTAATTCATTGTTCTTGCAATTTTCAATAATAGTAGGTATTATGTGTTTGCGTTATTGTATCCTTGGTGCATGTTATAACGCCATGTCACTTTGAGTGGCATTATCATGACTTATCCTGTATTGATACACTTACCCGGAAGTTTTTGTTATGTTCACGAGATTCTAAGTTACTAAAATTATATGGTATGGAAATCAACATTGAAAAATCGAGTTATGAGAATATCTTGTGGAAAAGCATCCTTTATGGGTCAGAGTAGAACAAAGAGAACTTGAGGAGGTCGATAATTTCAAGTGTCTGGGAAGTATTTTGACGAGAGACACTTACTGTACCAAAGAGATCAGGTCAAAAATTGCCATAGCAGAAGAAGAATTCAACAAGAAGAGATCATTCTTAACTAGTAGGCTTAATATTAAGGAAGAAGTTGGTCAATTGCTATGTATGAAATATTGGACTAGTTCAGAGACCTGAACACTACGAAAGTTAGAGAATAAACATTAGGGAGCTTCGAAATGTTCTGTTGGAGGAAAATGGAGAAGATAAAATGGACAGAGAGTAACAAACGAAAATGTTTTAAAACAGATAGGAGAGAACGCTTCTAGCTAGTATCCCTCGTAGGAAGGACAATAGGATTGGACACATCTTGTGCAGAAATTACCTTGTTCATACTGCTATACACTGTAAAAAATCGTTGTTTTTCAACGACATGCCTATGTGTTAACACAATTGTGTTAAAATATAACACAAACGAGTGACTAGAACAACTCACTCTACATTTGGAGTTATGTGTCAAATGCCGGTAGTTGAAATGACACAGAGCCTGTATGTTAAATTAACACAAGTGTAGAACCTTTGGTGTTGTTTTCTGCGTGATTGCCAAATATACTGGCCATCTAATTATAAAGACTTATGTACTGAAGCTACAGTCAAACACAGTAGAAAGAAATACTTAAAACAAATCCAGGTGTTCGCAAAATTTCAACGTGCAAACCGTGCGATGTGCTCTCAATTGTTTTACATAATGTTTCTGAAGAAATATGTCAACAGCGAGAAACAACATCGTATTCATGTGTCACTTCTACACTACACTAGAGCTCACTAGTCAACACCGGGGACTCTGTTTAAAAAATGGCGGAACACCAGCAGAAACACGATTAAGAGGCAAACATACCACAAGGATATAAGTAAGAGTTTCCTATCATTTTTGAACAAGTTGGTGAAGGTTGTATTTCGAACCATCAAGAAATACTTCACAATAAGTATTGGGGAGGACGACAAAAAGTTTATAAAGATTTTCTAAATGAAGTGTTTTGTAGTTTACTATTCTTATTTTAAAAGTAGAATCTTCGATAATCGTAAGCATGCACACCATAAGCTTTTCCAACACAGAAAAATGGTTCCATCAACATCGCACACGGAGTTATTTCAACACCAAAATAGGTGTTGTAGTAACATAGAACTGGAGTCGAACTAACCCCAAAAACGGCGTTGATCTGTTGTCTAACCTTGAATTTTAACACAGAGTGTTGAACTAATACCAAAATGTTGTTACTTATACAGCTTTGACCTTGAACGATGGCAGATTGTGTGTTGAAATAACACAGGGGCTGTGTTATATTAATACTTTACATGGTGTAATATTAACGCAAAATAATTAACACACTACACACTGTATTATTTTCTTCGTGTTTGTGCAACACCGCACATGTAACACTCAACACTTTTCCCCACATTACCGACCCTGACATGGTGTCGAATCAACACTGAAAATACTGACACAGATCCGAATTTAACACCGCTCAACACCGGTTGTGTGTTGAAAACGTAACATACCGCCTGCGTTAAACCTAACACCGCGGGGTCTGTGTTGAATTAACACTGCATAGTGGTAGTCACGCTGGAACCATTGCCCTGTGTTAAATTTGAGTTGAATTAACACAACCATTTTTTACTGTCTACAGTAGCGGATCCAGAAATTGTTTTTGAGGGGGGCTGGAACAAAATAATTTAGAAGAACAGTGGAACTCATTTTTGCTGCTTAAATTTGATAGTAATATATAATACACTTGCATATAGTTAAAAATAGGTTAGTTCATGGAGCCAAAGAAGTGGCGTTACCTGATATTCTACCTAATCTATTTAAAACGTTTATTTTATTAATATTGTTACATTGTTCAATGTGTTTCATTGTAATATATTTTTCTGTTTTCTTAATGAGCTGGGATTTTAAAAAATCTTCAGGAGATACATGAAGTATTTTGTAACTAATAAAGAATACATATCAGAAACTTCACGACAAAACAGAACTAAAAAGTACAAAATTAATATATCTTTGCTTCAATCATACAGAAATTGCAATCTTCTGAAGTATTTCTGTAGTGTCTGTTTACAACGTAGTTCGCGTTTTGGCTGTTAAGGCCATCGGCTCTCGTCATTGAAAAGACCAGTAGTTAATATCTAAAGCCAAACACAAGAGGAAGTCCCGATCATTCATTTCCATAATTCAGATGAAAACTTATTTATCACTTCAGCAAAGTGCCCAGCATTTTTAGTGTGAATGACTTTAAGTAACTCTTGCTGTAATATTTTTTGGGGAGGCTTCATCCTCAAAGCCCCCTCTTTAAATCCGCTATAGAAGGAAAGATGGAAGGAAAGTGAGGAATAGGATGAAAAAGAACAAAAGTGATCGATGATTTGAAAATAGAAGAAAATACTGGGAGTTGAAGAGGAAGCTGAAGATCGAGAAACGTGGAAGAAACATTTCTATGCCCAAACCTAAAGTTAAAAAGAAAAAATCTCATTAGTCCCAGAACCTGCCAACAGGCAGAATACTTAATAATAATAATAATAATAACAATAATAATAATAATAATAATAATAATAATAATAATAATAATAATAATATGTATATGCAACTGTTTTGTCTCACTATTAAACACGCAATATTTCAGTAAACGAAAATGGTAGTATTATTGTATCCAATTATTCTGAATATTAAAATTTTATTATTATTACTACCAGAAGTGAATGTTCTTCGCACGAGAAGAATAATGTTTATGCAAAATGTTTGAAAGTTAAGATATGTTTGAATTGAAATGTACAACGACGAACAATGCCTCCGATTTTCGGATTAGTGACCTGGATGAAAGTAGAGCAGTGTGGATTGCCTTCCTCACAGGCACTATGCGTCACTGTACATATACGTACTATAAAGTTTGACTTCCAAATACCGAAAATCGAGTCAAAAATCAGAGAAACAGCTTTATACACGATCTGGTGACTTATCTGATACTAAATTAGGTGGCTCTAGGTGAGTTTTTTCTATGCTAAAATCTGATGAGATACACACAGACAAACATAGTATTTTATTTATTATTTAACTCCTGCTTAGCAGAATTGTTATCATGCGCAACCTTGGTGTGGATGGTCCCTTGTTCTATTCTCAGTGTTAACACTACATTTTTCGACATTGGCCCGGCAATTGGTGAGTTATTTGAATTAAGAGGTATCGAACTCCGATCCAGAAAGCCAGGGAACTGATAAACTGGCTACGCATCACCCAGTTTAATCAGAGCCATCTGACTGGCCATAGTTTTTCATGGATGTAGCACCAGGAGGTTTAATTTGTAGTCTACTGAAAGAATTTGAGAATAAGATCTTGAGACGAATATTCGGACCCAAGAGGAATGGAAATGGGGTATGGCTTCGTAACGAGATACTGGATAATTTATACTGCTTACCAAACATTGTTAGGGTCATCAAATCTAGGAGACTCAAGGGGATAGATCATGTAGGCAGAATGGAAAAAAGTAGAAACCCTCTCAAAGTTTTAACTGGGAGTCCAGTCGGAAAATGAGTATTAGGAAGACCCAGGCGCAGATGGGAGGACAATATTAAGATGGATCTCGCAGAAATAGAAATACAAAGTAGAAACTGGATCCCGGTCTACGTAAAAAGGGTATTTTGGTGAAAACTATGTTTCGAGTAAACGCAAAAAGGAAGTGGTAATACTGTATGCTGTCAATAAAATAACGGTTACTGAGTTGGCAACAAACCGTATAGAAGACATATATCCTTTACAAAATGTAATTTCCAGATAATACTGTCTTGCAATACATACAAATATGCAGTATGTTTATGTGCCATTTTTACGCAGAACCTTTTTTTTTTAGTACAGAAAGGAAATTTGAAAGTCATATTAAGGTTTCAGAAACTATGTTTATTTCTCAAAATGTATTGAAATTGAAACTTATGGAGATTGTGAAATCATATCTTCTATAAAATCAATATTATCATGCTGTAAGAAAAGGTATATTCAAACTTTTTATCATTGACTTTTAATTGACTCACTTCGCGGCAACGACACCTTGTAGTTCTTACGTTGCGAAAATCTCCAATCTCCTGAATAGGTCCCCGATAAGTAAACACATTATGCTGTCCAAAGTGACTTTTAGAGCACAGCAACGCACGACTATGTAATGATTTGATGGTAACATATTTCATTCAAGTGACGGGAACCTTCGTTTTCCAGGTAGTTTTTTTTTTCTTTTTTCAAAAAGGAATTGCTCAGAAAAGGCTCTCAATTATGTAAAAGCTCTGCGTTCATAACAACTTCAAAAGTGATGGAATTTCTCTTCACAATACCATTGCAGTTAGATAAGGTTCTGAATTACCAATCACCTCCTTTGGTAAAATTTTATTTCTGTTCAGGTCAAAGTGTCGGTCGCACTGAGAGAAACTATGCCATCCGACCGAAAAAATTTGAAGCATATTTTTTTTATAAACTCTTGCAAACCAATAAACTTCTTGTTAGTCATCAGAAAATTTCTATTTTGACCACCTGTTGCATCAGAAAGCACATGACATCGTTGACTTCAAACAGGGACATGGAACTGACACAACTAAACTTTTAGACACTGGGGAACAAGAATATGTAATCTACGTAAAAAGAACACCTAACTTTTCAAATAATTTCATTTCTCTGTTAGCAGTCGAAAGTGGCCTTTCATATAGTTACTCCTTTCATGTAACAGTCAAGGGTTATGCACCCACACACAGCATGTTTCATACGGAGCCATTATGGCTCAGTGGTAGGCACTCCGTTACTGTGCGTGAGGTTCCTGGTTTTATCCCAGCTCCCAATAAGTGGTTCTTGTAGTGAACAAACACCGTGTGCGTAGGTTTTCTCGGAGTTCCCCCGTTTCCTAGTACTTTTGTCATTCCACCAGTATTATTGATCTGATCATCGGTCTCCCTTAGCCCCGGTGTATAATCGTCGGATTAAACCCAAAAGATTAAACGAAAAAAAAGAAGGAAGAGAAGAAAAACGTATTTTATCTTGAAACAAAAATTTCTGGTAGTAAAGTGTAATCAAAGTTCCATATTAAAATATGATTTGTTAATGTTTTTGATAATTACTTAAATTACTATCAATAACTTGTTCCTGCTTAGGAATAAAAAAAAATACGAAACTACATCATATCTTAAGAGTTCGACCTCTTTTCTATTTGGGAATGCTTACAAATAAATAGTAACTAATACATGTGTAGAATTGAAGTATATTATCTTGTTCGTTTAGGATTTTATATGTGTCGTGGGAAATAGTGTCCAAGATGACGATGACCTAGAGAACTCATTGGAAAGTATCAGCGAAGAGTAATAGTGAAGGGAACAGAAGACTCAGTGATAGGAATCGACAAGCGCCGAATAGGATTATCACGAAAGAGCGTAGAGTGAATGTAGGAAAAGTGACTGCATAACTCAATCAGCACCTGAATCAGCCTATTGCAACAATCACAATCCGATGCGAAATGCATAACCTAATATCCACGGTCGGGTTGCAATTTCCAAGCCGACAATCACCTCTACCAACTTTTTAACGCGAAGTAAATGGTGCGAGAATATGCATAGTAGAGCGTCAATGATTGAAAACGGAATAATATTGCCTGATAACTTCTCTTTCACGTTATTTCCAAGAACAATGATTGTTGATGTATGGCGAACCCCCAAGGAAGCTTTTGCTTTGAACTGTCCCCTTCTTACAGTGTAACATCATTTCGGCTCTGATACTGTATGTCGCAATTTCCTATTTTTCGATTTCTGATCACGCTCACAGGACACTTTACTGCGATTGATTATGGGAACATTTTAGTTGCCCACTTGCATCCTATGGTCCAGACGTTTCTGGGTAACGAAACAATTTTCCAAGATGATAATATATCAATTCACACTGCTGGAGCTATTGAGGCCTGATTTCATTAACTACAATACCTTCCCTCAATCTACATCCTCAACATTCTTCAATATCTATGGAGATCAAACTCGGAAGCACATATCCTATTCCATTCTCGCTAACGGAACTGAGTGCTAATATGCACGAGAAATTTTATAATTTTCCTGTGGAAAGCATTTATGACATGCATTAAGCTCTCGCTACTCTGACCCTCAGTAGTGCGGTCTGTTAGTAATCCGGTGCCACAATAGACCTCTGTCGCATGACATCGCTCAGTCAACGGTTGTATTTGTTTATACTGTTGTGGCTTCCGTTCATTGTTGCTTGTAAAGCGATTGCATGATGAATAATGCCATCCTCGAGGATCTCCATTGTGACAACTGAAAATTCTGCGACATGTTACATAGTGACATGTACAAATTCAAGGACTAAGTTTTTCTATGATAATGTATGTAACTTTAGATTTAATAAAGTATAGTATTTTACGTGTTAAACTACATTTCAGACGCTCTCAATAATCCGGTACCTCCTCTCTGCAAGGAATGGCCGGATTAGAGAGAGTCTAGTATACGTATATGCTTTCATTCCACGAGGCATTAGAGCTGTTACATAGAGGGATAGGTGCTGATTGCCACGGGTGCTGACTGCCACAGCCAATTATTGGTGCTGACTGCCACGACTGTCGCTGATTGCAAATATGAAGGTGCTGACTGCCACGACGGCGTGTTGACTGCCACGAGCCTGGAAGAAACTGTATTTGGAAAGAGAGAAATTAATCCCTCATACTAAATTTATGATTATTAATTAATTTACTAGGGATTAATTTAGTAATCATCACAGCAAATCTATATGTCATCCTATAAGTTACGAAGTTATAGTGGAACGACATACACTTGGATGTTTATAAAGGGATTGTCTTTTCTGTTATATGTACAATTTGCACATTTCATTGTTTATATTAATTGTTTTATTGTATTATTTAATGGATATGATGGTCTGAAGCCAGCTGACAAGGGAAGTTTGGGAGAAGCACTCGCCTGCAGAGAAATAAACATGTCATTTGAAGGACCAATTCATGCTGATTACAACAGGTAACAAGACTCCTGTATGTTGGGAACTGTTTGAGATATTCAGCTTGGAAATTTATATGAGAAAATGAGTGGATGCACGTTTCAATGCGTTAAGTATTCTCACCCATGGCGAAGCCTGATGGTTTGAACTTGTTATTGCTTGATCACTGCGGTCCATTCACAGACAAATTGTCCATTACAAGTTGCATGACGGATGGCAAAGACCTAATGGTTGAGAAGATACCAAAGAATTGCACACGATTTGTGCAACCATTTGATATGTTTTGATTCCGATCAATCAAAGATTATGGCAGGGGATTTGTACATAATATGAATCTTCATCTGGACGTTATAATGTACCAACGAAACAATCAAATAAAGTTCGTGTCCATACGAATCACTTCCGATCACCGTGATACATTGGATTGTTTCAGTTTGCGTTCTGCAAGGCAGGTTACGAACAAATTATAGGCCTATAACTTTTGAATCACTTGTCGAATTTGCTTTTTGCTTTGGTTTTGCGAACTGTTCTCTTGACGGATGCAACACAATTGCACATATAAAATGTTCATGGTGCAAGGGAGTCTTTTGCCTGCGTCATTTCTTCATAAAACAGAAGAACAACAGTGATCAATTTTCATCTCTAACCTATGATTATTGTGAACAATGTAATGACTAATTCTATCTAACAAACCCGTTAGTTATTGCGAAACACTTTTTCTCTGTTACTTCCGATAGCATTCAATTCGTATGTCAATATTCGTTACTAATTATGTTGTACTTAACGCGTATAAATGCGTATATCCCCATTTCCTCATATAAACTTCCAAGTTGAATATCTCGAACCGTTCTCAACCGTACAGGAATTTTTTTTAGCTTGTTATAATCAGCAGGAATTGGGACTTCAAATGGCATGCTTACGAGGAAACGGTCTCAAGTGTAAACAACCGATTTGGCTGGGGTCCGGATATGTGTTACGATAGACCAAAGTAGGAGACACGTATTCTGGCGTTTGGCCCATATGCAGAAATTTCCGAAATACGGGACCCCAAAGTGCCCCCTCATGCTATAACTAGGAAGCGAATGACGTTACTTGTACACAACCGATTTGGCTGGGGTCCGGATATATGTTACGGGAGACCAAAGTAGGAGACACGTATTTTGGCGTTTGGGCCCATACGCAGAAATTTCCGTAATACGGGGCCCCAAAGTGCCCCCTCATGCTATAACTAGGAAGCGATTGACGATACTTGTACACAATCGATTTGGCTGGGTTCCGGATATGTGTTACGGGAGACCAAAGTAGGAGACACGTATTTTGGCTTTTTTGTCCATACGCAGAAATTTCCGAAATACGAGGCCCCAAAGTTGCCCCTCATGCTATAACTAGGAAGCGAATGACGTTACTGGTACGGAATGTTGGCTTGGCTTGGAATAAGATGTTAATATATATGCAAAAATATGTGACTTATGTTTGTTGTTAGGTCCCACAAAAAGGAATGTCGAATATACATGGTTTCATATTGCTAGATTTTCAATAAGACCATGAAGTTGACATATGTCGTACCCATGCAATTCTGAACAAATGTTCAGCTGGCACGAGCCGTCGAGGGTGGATCTGCTGACCACGAGGGTGTCAACGGAGCCAAAGAATGTTTGCGATTTTCGCCTGTATTTCTATGGCTAGGATGTGTAGAAACTGGGCAGAACACTTTTGTGCAAGAGAGTGAACATTAATATTTAATCGATAAGGCGTGTGTTGTCAGGAAACCGGGCAATGTGACGGAAGTAAAGTTTGCCGGCCTGTCAGGTTCGGTCGAAAAAAAAAAAAACTACATCTCTTCGACTTGGGATTATAATAGCCATATTCGGACCTCAGTCAAATCGGTTGTGTACAAGTAACGTCATTCGCTTCCTAGTTATAGCATGTAGGAGCACTTTGGTGCCCCGTATTTCGGAAATTTTTGCGTATAGGCCCAAACGCCAAAATACGTGTATCCACTTTGGTCTCCCGTAACACATATCCGGACCCCAGCCAAATCGGTTGTGTATAAGTAACGTCATTCGCTTTCTAGTTATAGCATGTGGAGGCACTTTGGGGCCCCGTATTTCGGAAATTTCTGCGTATGGGCCAAACGCCAAAATACGTGTCTCCTACTTTGGTCTCCTCCAACAGATATCTGGACTCCAGCCAAATCGGTTGTGTACAAGTAACGTCATTCGCTTCTAGTTATAGCATGTGGAGGCTCTTTGGGGCCCTGTATTTCGGAAATTTCTGCGTATGGGCCCAAACTCCAAAATACGTTGTCTCCTACTTTGGTCTCCCGTAACACATACCAGGACCCCAGCCAAATCGGTTGTGTAGAAGTAACGTCATTCACTTCCTAGTTCTAGCATGTGGGGGCACTTTGGGGTCCCGTATTTCGGAAATTTCTGCGTATGGGCCCAAACGCCAAAATACGTGTCTCCTATTTTGGTCTCCCGTAACACATATCCGGACCCCAGCCAAATCGATTGTGTGCAAGTAACGTCAATCGCTTCCTAGTTATAGCATATAGGACCACTTTGGGGCCCCGTATTTCGGAAATTTCTGCGTATGGGCCCAAACGCCAAAATACGTGTTTCCTACTTTGGTCTCCCGTAACACATATCCGGACCCCAGCCAAATCGGTTGTGTAGAAGTAACGTCATTCGCTTCCTAGTTATAGAATGGTGGGGCATTTTGGGGCCCCGTATTTCGGAAATTTCTGCGTATGGACCAAACGCCAAAATACGTGTCTCCTACTTTGGTCTCCTCCAACAGATATCTGGACCCCAGCCAAATCGGTTGTGTACAAGTAACGTCATTCGCTTTCTAGTTATAGCATGTGGAGGCACTTTGGGGCCCTGTATTTCGGAAATTTCTGCGTATGGGCCCAAACGCCAAAATACGAGTCTCCTACTTTGGTCTCCCGTAACACATATCCGGACCCCAGCCAAATCGGTTGTGTAGAAGTAACGTCATTCGCTTCCTAGTTCTAGCATGTGGGGGCACTTTGGGGTCCCGTATTTCGGAAATTTCTGCGTATGGGCCAGAACGCCAAAATATGTGTCTCCTACTTTGGTCTCCCGTAACACATATCCGGACCCTAGCCAAATCGGTTATGTACAAGTAACGTCATTCGCTTCCTAGTTATAGAATGTGGGGGCATTTTGGGGCCCCGTATTTCGGAAATTTCTGCGTATGGGCCAAACGCCAAAATACGTGTCTCCTACTTTGGTCTCCCGTAACAAATATCCGGACCCCAGCCAAATCGGTTGTGTACAAGTAACGTCATTCGCTTCCTAGTTCTAGCATGTGGGGGCACTTTGGGGTCCCGTATTTCGGAAATATCTGCGTATGGGCCCAAACGCCAAAATACGTGTCTCCTACTTTGGTCTCCCGTAACACATATCCGGACCCTAGCCAAATCGGTTGTGTACAAGTAACGTCATTCGGTTCCTAGTTATAGAATGTGGGGGCATTTTGGGGCCCCGTATTTCGGAAATTTCTGCGTATGGGCCAAACGCCAAAATACGTGTCTCCTACTTTGATCTCCCGTAACACATATCCGGACCCCAGCCAAATCGGTTGTGTACAAGTAACGTCATTCGCTTCCTAGTTATAGCATGTGGGGGCATTTTGGGGCCCCGTATTTCGGAAATTTCTGCGTATGGTGCAAACGCCAAAATACGTGTCTACTTCTTTGGTCTCCTCCAACAGATATCTGGACCCCAGCCAAATCGGTTGTGTACATGTAACGTTAATCGCTTTCTAGTTATAGCATGTGGAGGCACTTTGGGACCCTGTATTTCGAAAATTTCTGCGTATGGGCCAAACGCCAGAATACGTGTCTCCTACTTTGGTCTCCCGTAACACATACCCGGACCCCAGCCAAATCGGTTGTGTACAAGTAACGTCATTCGCTTCCTAGTTATAGAATGTGGGAGCATTTTGGGGCCTCGTATTTCGGAAATTTCTGCGTATGGGCCCAAACGCCAAAATACGTGTTTCCTACTTTGGTCTCCCGTAACACATATCCGGACCCTCGCCAAATCGGTTATGTACAAGTAACGTCATTCGCTTCCTAGTTATAGAATGTGGGGGCATTTTGGGGCCCCGTATTTCGGAAATTTCTGCGTATGGTGCAAACGCCAAAATACGTGTCTACTACTTTGGTCTCCTCCAACAGATATCTGGACCCCAGCCAAATCGGTTGTGTACATGTAACGTTAATCGCTTTCTAGTTATAGCATGTGGAGGCACTTTGGGACCCTGTATTTCGAAAATTTCTGCGTATGGACCAAACGCCAGAATACGTGTCTCCTACTTTGGTCTCCCGTAACACATACCCGGACCCCAGCCAAATCGGTTGTGTACAAGTAACGTCATTCGCTTCCTAGTTATAGAATGTGGGAGCATTTTGGGGCCTCGTATTTCGGAAATTTCTGCGTATGGGCCCAAACGCCAAAATACGTGTTTCCTACTTTGGTCTCCCGTAACACATATCCGGACCCTAGCCAAATCGGTTATGTACAAGTAACGTCATTCGCTTCCTAGTTATAGAATGTGGGGGCATTTTGGGGCCCCGTATTTCGGAAATTTCTGCGTATGGTGCAAACGCTAAAATACGTGTCTACTACTTTGGTCTCCTCCAACAGATATCTGGACCCCAGCCAAATCGGTTGTGTACATGTAACGTTAATCGCTTTCTAGTTATAGCATGTGGAGGCACTTTGGGACCCTGTATTTCGAAAATTTCTGCGTATGGGCCAAACGCCAGAATACGTGTCTCCTACTTTGGTCTCCCGTAACACATACCCGGACCCCAGCCAAATCGGTTGTGTACAAGTAACGTCATTCGCTTCCTAGTTATAGAATGTGGGAGCATTTTGGGGCCTCGTATTTCGGAAATTTCTGCGTATCGGCCAAACGTCAAAATACGTGTCTCCTACTTTGGTCTCCCGTAACACATACCAGGACCCCAGCCAAATCGGTTGTGTAGAAGTAACGTCATTCGGTTCCTAGTTCTAGCATGTGGGGGCACTTTGGGGTCCCGTATTTCGGAAATTTCTGCGTATGGGTCCAAACGCCAAAATACGTGTTTCCTACTTTGGTCTCCCGTAACACATACCCGGACCCTAGCCAAATCGGTTGTGTAGAAGTAACGTCATTCGCTTCCTAGTTCTAGCATGTGGGGGCACTTTGGGGTCCCGTATTTCGGAAATTTCTGCGTATGAGCCCAAACGCCAGAATATGTGCCTCCTACTTTGGTCTCCCGTAACACATATCCGGACCCCAGCTAAATCGGTTGTTTACATTTGAGACCGTTTCCTCGTTAGTTTCCCTACAGGCGAGTACATTCTCCTGAACTTCCCTTGTGGGGTACAGCCAGCAGTGTTTTTTGATGGAACTTTGAAGAGCTGCTAGAAACAATTTGCACAGCTGTACACAGTTCATGCTGACGTAGGGAGTTCAAGTGAGAATACATAAATCGTACCAATTTTGTACGCACCGCTCCCTGAAAAAACTGAAAGTACACTCATGTCCAAAATTATTGTCGCATATCTATAAATGTCTTCGTGTAAGAATATAATTTGATAATTTTGCAGAGTACTTTTAATACTTATATTATGTGTATAATCAGGAAATTTATATTTGTGATAAATTTCATAGGAAAAGAATTATTTATATAAATATGAAAATCATAATGAGTAAAATAAAATGTAACTAAATGGACAAGAAAATTTTATTTTCGTTTTATTGTTCTTATTTACTATGAAATTTACCACATACTTGTCTTTGCCGATTATACACATACTAACATTATAAGAAATACCGGGCGAATTCGTTATCAAATTATATTACTAGAACAACATATTTATAATCATGTGACAATAATTTTGGACATGAGTGTACATACAGAGACCTGTTTACCTTTGTTAGGTGTTGGTCTGAACAACACGATCCTAAGGATCATCTAGTTTCTTTCATGCTTCTTTGCGTCCAGTAATGTTAGGTCTAGCAACTTTATCTCAGGCTCGTGGCAGTCAGCACGCCATCGTGGCAGTCAGCACCTTGCTATTGGCAATCAGCGCCAGTCGTGGCAATTAGCACCAATAATTGGCTGTGGCAATCAGCACCCCACCACATAGATTACCGAGGTCCCAATTAAGATGTTAAGCTGCAGTACCTGTATTTGCATTAGTTTGGTAACTGTCTGTATGTCACACTATTAAATTATATTAGGCCTATTCCCTATGTCGTAAATCGCTAACAACACATTAACTTACTAACCAGTAGCATCTTTTCAGGGGTTGCTTGGGGTGGGGGTTCTCGCTAGAATCCCGATATAAGAACTTTCTTGATTTTCAATAGCATAATATTATATAGATACAGTACATTTTATTATTGATTAAAATGTTTAGATATTCCGAATTCTCACCTCCCATCCCGAAAGGACAAATGACGCCACTGTTACTAACATCAACAGAACTTTTACTTCCAAGAAAATGAAAATACATTAAGCAAGGTCTGTAATTTAGGCTTAACTATGCAAGAAATGTTAAGACTGAAGGATCTCTCACGAGTGGATGGTACGCACAAACCCAATCTGAAGAGGGTTGAGTGAGGAGAAAACTAGGTATCTTCTAGAGATCTAGAAACGCATGGCTTGTTACAAATTCACCCTTCTTTCATTTTTATCTCTACAGTATACATGTTATAATACTTTCCATAACAATTCTCCTCGCTGTTTTGGACGTTGGTATAGCTTGTTATTTTCAAGACGTATTTTCAACACATTCAGATGGGATAATTTTGTAGGGTTTAATCTTCACGATTTAACTCGTAACATGTATATAAATTTCGTACTGTTTTCTAAAACAACGAGATTACAATAATAAATAATTAGAAGAAGGAATGCAACGTTAAGTATACAACTATATAGGAATTTTTATTGCGTTACATAATCTATACTCCTGAATATTTCAGACGTGTAAATATGTGGATGAGGAAGTCATGGCAATTGTAATGCTCTTGTGCTAGCTGATATAAATGCATTGTTGTTCTATTGTTTTTTGGATCACTATTCTCTTTTATTCTTGACAGGTCACGACATAAACATAGGTGGGGTGGGAGTGAGGGATAAGATCATAGGATGTTAGTGAATAAAAACGAAATATTTTTAGTGATAAAGGTATTGCCTAAGCCAAAACTAAATAAATATATATATTTTTTTTTCGAAATTTCCTACACCAGGGTTTCCAGAAACTGCGTCTCAGTGCTCTTACGCACTGGTTCCCAATCAACACTAATGTGTCGCGCAGTCCCGCAGGCTGTGTCGTAAAATTTAAGAATTTAAAGATCATTTAGTATTTGGTAATAAGTTAAAATCAATCTTGAGAAGAACTGAGCCAGTCAATGCCTCCAGTGAAAGCAATAATGCTCATGTCTACATAGAGTCGCTATTTTACAGAAACCTATAGACTTATACTATTATAATTTATTATTATTATTATTATTATTATTATTATTATTATTATTATTATTATTATTATTATTATTATTATTATTATTATTATTATAAAAACAAGTGATTATCATTTCACACTGTGATACTGAAACTTGAAAACTAAGCAAATTTAATACTCGAACTTGAAGTAGTGCATCTATAAGTACTTATTGCAATAGAGTAATAAAATAAAAGATAGAACCTGTTCCTCGGACGTTGAATTCATATCAAAAAGCCCTATCCATTACCGTTTTTGTTCTATGGCAATAAAGGTTGATATCAAAAATCGTTTGTTTCAACCACTTTCTCTTTGAATAGAAGTCTAAAAGACGAAATAGAACCTATTCTTGAGACACTGAGATGATTGCAAAAAGTCGCTTTTTGATATCTTTTACCGTTCTTGCTCTATGGATATCAGTATGGAAACCGGAAGTATTAGTAAATTTGAACCACTTTCAGTTTCGGTAGAGTTTTTTTTTTTTTTTTTTTTTTTTTTTTTTTTTTTTTTAATAGTCATGACGTACGTTATCTTGAGGTGCTGAAATACCGTTTTCGTTCTATGGCGAAAAGCGTGAAACCGGTATTGAAAGGAAATACTAATAAATTTGAACCACTTCTGGTTGTGGTAGTGTTGTGGATGCCTTGAGACGATGAATCATTGGGAAGTACCGGTAAAAAGTTTTCTTCCTATCTGTTGCCGTTTTCGTTTTATAGTAATAATTATTGACAAAGAACTATGCAAGTTTCTCTGAAACATGATTCATTGTTGGCAGCTATTTTGGAAACAATTCCCATGCTTGTTTCCTACCAATGTTGTTTCGTTTCTCCAAGATGTGTCGAACGAACTGTCACTTGACCTTTTCCCCATTTTGAAATTTTCAAGTTGGTCTCAGAGGCAATAATTGATTCTGCTTTTCAGAGATTTTCACCAGCCTCTCTGCGCTCTTCAGTTTTTGACATCTTGTTTCCCCGATGGATTTAACGGAAAATTGATTTTGTTACATTCAATTTGACTCACTTTATGTCAATTTTGTGTCTTATGTCCTTAATTATACAACACCGAGGTTATGAAGTAAGGGACCTACTATTAACTTGGGCTAGGAACCATGTGTAGAGTTTGTGGAGCAATCGGCGGGTGACCATCATGCAAGATTAGTCATCATAGTATAGCTGTCCCCAAGGGCGCCGATCCTGGGGTGCCCGGGCCCCAATGTATTTTTATGAATTGTATTTTTATGTTTGTTATGTGTATTTTTCTGTGAATATACAAACCCACATCTGATTTCCCCCCCCCCCAAAGTTACAGAGAAATCGGCGCTCTTGGCTGTCCCCAAGTACATTATCTCGCTTCGACACCAGTCCCAGTTAGATAAATGGTGAGGGAAATTTAAAGCAATTATATACATATAGTGAGGAAAATAAATCGTGAGGAAAATGAATAGTGAGGAAAATATAAAGCAATTATATATAGTGAGGAAAATATAGAGCAATTATATCCGAAAGATCGTACTTGCAGATTGTTAAAAATCTTCAATAAAATGATATTTAAATTATAAACAAATAAATAAAACATTATTGGTCCTGGTTCGATTTAAGCTGCAATCACATGTTCGGATCTCCGGTGTCATGCAAGCTCAAGAATGTTAAGTTGAAATAAGATTAAGAAAAACAAGTCGCATATAAAGTAAATCACAGGTAGCAAAATTCCAAATGTAATGTTGCCCACAGATAATCAAGAGAAAACAAGCATACTTAATATTCTGAGAAAATTGCCTCTCCTGTGCTTGGAAAATATTCCGGATAACGAAATAATATATGTATGTGTATGTATGCCTGTATCATCGTAAAACACAGTGAGGAAGATTAAAAGTCCTTAAGGGGAGGGAAAGTGTATAAGTATATAAACAAGTAAATAGGGGGGCGGGAGTCGTTTGGAAGCCAGAGATATAACATATCTTGCATGCTATGTTGTAATCGCATCTTGTTCCTGACCACGCTTGGAATGCAATTGCGGTTTTTAACAGCTTGCGACGAGTGAAGGAGGGAGGAGAATTGAGATGGTGTATGTGTGTGTGTGTATATGTGCATACAACTTTATGCATGTTAGACAACATACGAGTATTATATACCTCACACGTATTCGAATGTACTTTTTTGTTTTTTCCATTGTAAGCGAGAAGTGGGCGGGATCCCTCCACGTGACAAGATGAGAAACGGATGGCATCTTGGAAGACATCCAAAGACGCGTAAAACAACTTGAAGAATTAGTTCCTGGAATTTTTGCACTAAACCACTACATTACTCCGCGTGATTTATCGAACGATATTTCCTTATGTCATCTGATATATACTCTTTCCCTTTCACTACCGACATTATTCTTTTCTCGTTTCTTTTGATTTTTTTTCTTATTTTTTAAAAATCCTTGTCATCTCTCTCACCTTATTTTCTGTATGTATTTTATACTTATTTTTGTTCATTGATTTTTATTTTAGTTGCTTTACCATTTGTCTTCGAAAAAAAGTTTTACAAACGAAACTTTTTTTTCTGTTTTTGTTTTACTTCTCTGCACTCTTAACACCTAGTTTCTTATTGTCAACTCGTAATTTTTCTTATGAAAGATAATCTAAACATTTTTACAGTTTGGTTAAACACTGCAAAGTTTCTTCCTCTCTTTTTCTTCATGCCCTCTTCTTCGCAATGTGGCTACTTAGCAAAAATATTTCGTACTAACCTATGCAGAAAAAAAGTACTAGATCTGTTGAAAAAGTACTAAAATCTTGTCTGCTCCCGTGTCATTCTATTCATGACGTTTTACGATATTAATATTTTGTTAGAAAGTTTACGGCAGCTCCTTCTCCCCTGTAGGTGGAGGAGTGATCCTCCACATTGTTGAAAGAACTCCCAACTTTATTTTATTTTATTTTATTTTATTAGAGTCAAAATTCGATACAAACCGTGCAAACAACTTACACACTCCCAATTTTGACTTTACACGACAAACTAAAAATCCTAGCGAAATCCCTGCTTAATTATCGTATTAGAAGTCACTGTAAAACCACTAAAGTAATACAAGTATGACAAATATAGAGGATGTCGGGAGAAAACAAGAAATATCACAAAATGGGTTTAATGAGAAAATCCAGTTTTAATTTTACGAGTTTATTTTTTTAACCTACTGTTTAAAGGAATCACCAAATACGTAATATTGTTTACTGTGCTTATTTATTAGTTGGTGGTGGCGACCGGACGGCACCCATGTCCCACTTCCGCTCTCGTAAATACCTCTGTTACAAAAAAAAAAAAAAAAAAAAAAAAAAAAAAAGCAGAAAAAGTTACCAGGAACAGTGAAATTTCCGTACATTTCCTCCCAAATGCATTTATGAGAAAAGAAGAGGAGGAGAAAAGTACTAGATTTATTGGTGAACATACTAGAACGCTAAAATATTATAAAAGATACTAGATCTAGTACGAGACTACAAGCGGCAGTCACACTGCTCTTTCTTTAGTAAATCTAACATCAGTATCTGGTGGTCGAAGAAAAATGAGTCTTTTGCGCGCAAGATGGTGTTAGTGTCCCAAATATCAAGGTATAAATGAGTCGCTGCGGATCAGGCCTAACGTCACTTGACAACTGACAGCTAAAGCTAAACACATTTGGCAAAAAAAAAAGTGGAATTCTTATAAAAAGACGTAAGATGTTGCTCCTGAAATATGAGTGAACTTTCCGGAGAACTCCGCTACATCTTACAATTTCATTTTGATAAAAGGCGCAGGTGCTGCCTACACTGAGAAAAAAATTGTATGTGGCGTACGTAAAATCGTATGTTACATTTGTAAATCCTGCACTTTTTACACTTAAGTTTCTGGACAGCAAACGTATAACTGAAAACGCATGTTTTATAATACTTTCTGTATAAGTGTTCCATCAATACGCACGTTCTGTATGAAACAATATAGGTGGACTAAATCTCACATACAAATGGACGTATACAACATATAGCTGACGAAGGTTATGTATGTAGTATAAGGAAGACTGTTAGATATCAGACATCCTGCAACAGCATGATGTAACACCTAAGGGCTGCCTATGTAGCATCTGGATAACGTATGCTTCATACTGATTTCTGTAGTAAGGAAGAGGATTCCGTACATTTGTACAATATACCGCTGTCCGGAGAACGGATTTTTTTCTCAATGTAGGCGTACGTATAAATTTCTGTTGTTTATGAGCAAGATACGTTGTCAAAATCAACACATGACAAAAGATGATTCAGTCGCTTCCCACGTAGCACATGACGTCCCAAGGACGTCCCATTTTGACTCCAATTATCCCATATAGTTCCCGGGACTATCTGGACAATGAGTACACATCCCATGGACGTCCTTCATAGGACGTTCTAAAGGATTTCCACGTAGAATGTCTACGGGACGTCACGGATGGGAAATCCCATATACCGAACGTACCTAGGACCATATTATTCCACGATTTACGAGTGGACATCCCTTTGAGGTCCCGTTGAATATCCCGTTTTCCAGGATATTAGCGGACATCTGGATATCCCGCGGAGGTCCTATGGATATCCCGGGAGCAAATTCGGATGATCCCAGGATGTCCCATTGTCCTTTGCGGATCAGTCTCGGACGCCCTGTGAACGTTCGTGTGCTATGTGGGTTTCTTTCTGGAAATTTCGATATCCAAGATGTTTCTTCTAGTAGGCGATTGATTACAGCAAAAGTGGATGATACTCCTGCAAAAGTCGAGCAAGACCGACATGTAAGGAGCCATGACATTGCCAATGACGTAAAAAACATCCATCACCAAATACTATTAAACCATTTGAAGGAAACTGGCTACACAAACAAACCTCGACGTTCGGGTGTCACATGATCTGAGTGAAAAATATTTACTCAATCGAATTACTATCTCGCGACATAACGAACTCGAGCCATTTCTGAAGCAGTTAATCACGAGTGATGAAAAGTGGGTAACCTACGACACACAATTTTCGAAAAACATTGCGGTCGAAGAGAGGAAAAGCTCCACAGTCTATGGCAAAGCTCACACTGACGCCCAGGAAGGTCATCATGTGTGTTTGGTGGGATTGACAGGGCATTGTGCTTCACGAGCTGCTGCCGCTGGACAGAACGATAAACTTGAACTTGTACTGTCGACAATTAGAGCGAGTGCACCTAGCAATTCAAAAAGAAATAGCCGAAACTGGTCAAGACCATATACATCTTTAACAACCCGTCAAAAATTGAGAGAACTTGGCTTGGAGGTTCTACTGCACAAACCGTATAACCCGGACCTGGCACCGACTGATTTTTTTTCTTCATAAATTTCCCTGAATGGGCTAAGTTAGTTTCAAAAGAGGCCTGTGTAAACCACGTGCCATTTTTTAAAACCAGAAATCATTGAAGTTCTATTACAACGGTATTCCCGGAAAAATAAGACCATATTGGTGCTCTGGGGCTCAAGCATCCATCGGAGATTTATAGTGGATGCCTTGTTTACAGTATCTTGCTTTGGAATTAATTTCGAAATTACATTTTCATACAGAGAAGAAAAATTAGGTCATCTAATGTACGAGTAAGCTTTACTAATAAATAATACAGTATTTTTAATTAAAGGACCCAATTTTAAAACTGTGAGAAATCAATCGAACAATTTCTTTTTCAGCTCTATGCGCCATTAATCGTTTTCAATTTAATATGTTAATCATTGAATACGCTATGCATTATTATTGTAATATTTTTCTGCCTCTTTTCTTTGGCCAATATTGCTAAACACTGTTCGGGAACTCCTGGTCTATTGGACCTGTATATATAAAAAAAGTAGAATACGAGACGTTGTGATTTATCTTACATGTGCCGAAGAATAAGCACCCACTGCAAAAAATTAAAGTGGTGCCATGCTGATATATACACTCCGAGGTCGTTAACACGTACCGCAATTCTGTTTATATTGCAGATCGAGATTTCAATGAAAATATGACATATCAAACTGCAAGAGTGGAATTTAATGGTGGTGTTCTAAACTGCCAAATCAAACAGTAACTTGACTTTAAAGACCGGAACTAATGAGAAAAATAGAATCTGATTTAAAATTTCTTGTTTAGGCTCGGAATTACACGAGAAAAAAATATCAACAGTTCGGAAAAGTGCCACTCCCTGAGGGAAGACAGAGCATTTTCGTACGTACGGTCTTCCGCTAACCTCTTCTTCGTCTTCACTTAGGATTTTTTTATTTTTTGATACCATCCATCAAGTGTAGCCTCCTTCGCTCCCTTCCTCTCTTTCCTGCCACCAAATATCCTTCATCATATAGTTAGTTCTTAGTCAACTTCCCAAACAGTTTTTCTCTTCTTAATAATACCTAAAATTGTTCTTTTCTCCCTCGCCATTTCTAATACCCTCTCATTCGTTTTCCGCTCGTTAATTATCTCCAATTCTCTCCCAGCCACATTTCGAAAGCTCCCAGTCGTTTTTCATCGCTTTTGTGTAAAGTCCATGTTTCTGCCCTATACAGTACAATACTCTACACGAAACATTTTATTACCCCTTTTCTCAACTCATTTTTCAAGATCCCATAAAACAGACTTTTCATCCTTCTGAAGACTTCTTTTACCATTCCTATCCTTGTTTTTATTTCACCTTTACACTTCATATCAGCACTAATAATTCTACCCAGGTATCGAAAACTGGTCATCTGTTCTATTTTCTCCCCTCCCATTTCTATGTTTGACACCGACCGCTTCGTTCCAATCACCATGGCTTTTGTGTTTATATTTTCATTCCATATTCTTCAGAGCCTTTCTACAAGTTTTCTAACATCTTATTGATTTTCTCTTCAGATTCTGCAACAAGTGCCATATCATCTGTAAGCCGTATACACCTAATCATTCTGTCTCCTACCAAAGTGCTGCCATCATTATGTAGGCTCTTTCTCACAGTCTCTTCTAGACAGATATTAAGTAATGTTGGCGAGAAATAGCATCCCTGTCGAACTCCCCTTCTGCACTCTCCTCTGTCATTTCATCCTCTATTCTAATCCCTTACTTGTTGATTCATATATAAGTTTCTTACGAGTCTTTGATCTTTGCATTACAACCCAATCTTCTATAAAGCTCTCAACAACAATTCTCAGTTCACGCGTCCAAAAGCTTTTCTAGATCAATAAATACAACATACACCTCTTTCCATTTTTTCGTAAACTTTACGCTGATTACCCTTAATAATCTAATTGCATCTCTTGTATCCTTATCTCTTTTAAACCCGAACTGTTTCTTCTCAGTTTCTTCATTTGTTCTTTCATCCATACAATCTTCTGTTTAGTATTCGAAACAAAATTTTTGCTGCATGCAATCTGAGACTACTGGTTCTATAATCCTCACATTTCTCTGGGTTCGACTTCTTAGCCATCGATATTATGGTCGTCTTCACGAGATCTTTTGTCCACTCTTCTGTGTCATATATTTCACTGGGCACTGTTTCGGAACAATTTTTGAGAGTAAATATTTCCGTCCGTATACATTTTCCGAATTTCTCTGATTTGTCCGCACTTTCAAAGCTCAAGTGTATTCACTGTTTTCTGATGTGGTATGTCGCATTGGTAACAGCACTTAATGACAAGGTGACCAGAATTTTTACTTGCAAAAACGGGACACATGCGAATCGGCGACGCGGGGGGGGGGGGGGAATAAATATGTGACTTCCAGATTGTATTTTGGGACTCAACAGTGTTTTCAATTTACAAAATACACAAGTAAGAATGATAACACAGCGTCTCTAACTTAAGTACTACCCAACAATACTTTTAACTACTTGAACACTCAAAAATCGAACTCAATTCCCACTCGAACCACAGAACATTCAATTCTCATTTAAACATTCAGAAGTTCCAGATACGACTCAACCTTCCCAATGAGTGTTGGTACGGAAGAGTGTAGAATTTACATTGACCATTTATATTTTGAATAATAATTTCGGGACACGTGAGTCATTTTTGCTTAAAAAAAAAACGGGACATTTAGGCGTCCCGTTTGAGAATCAGATAAAAATGGGACAGCGGTTGAAAAACAGACGTCCCGGCTAAAACGGGACGTCTGGTCACCTTGCTTAATGAGGAATATATTAGCTACCTTGGCATGGCATTAGCTCTTGTAGTGCTCGTCGTATCGCTTCTTTTCCCGTTCCTTCCGTATCTATCGCTTCTGACGAGCTTTGTTATCCTGGAGTTTTGTGAACATACTGTGATATCGAAAGGGTTAAATCTAGGCACACCGTGATGCTAGTTCTTATTATTGTGCTTATTCTATTTCTTTCAGCATATTAATCAGATATAGAGAACAGTACATTCTAAATGGAAAATAGCATAATGAAAGTACATGATAAACTGAATTATTTCGCGTCAGTGTTTTGGCATTTCAAAAATTTGGCAATCCTTGTTCTGTATAATAGATTAATAATATATTTGAGGACTATACAATTACCCAATATAATCTTTAGATATAATTTTACATACATTCTTCCATTTCCACAATTCTAAACCAAAATATGAAAATAATCCTCGATTCTTAATATTACAGCAGTTTTTGTGATAAGCGAGAAAAAATAGTACTAAAATATTATTAAGAACCCTGTGTAGTATGTATAAGCCTAGTGTATGGAAATAAAAATTCGTATGTAAAGAAAAAAGTAGCATCATCATACTTGTTGACACCAGCTCCGGTGACACCAATAGCTATAAATTTATTTTATAATTTGAATGCACTTCGTATCTAGCCTACTTATATCCATAAAAAATATAGTTTTTTTTTTTTTTTTTTTTGGAGAGAGAGAGAGAGAGAGAGGTGTTTATTTTTCTTCGTATAACATGCCGCCTCTTCAACGCTAATTTCTTAATTCCATCGTTGTTTAACCATAACCTCCACAGAGGGCGTGACTTGTCATTCACACGTCAGGTGAACACTTGTATCATACGCGTGTGCGGTATCGCCAGAAGAATATGCAGTCAGCGGTAAAGGGTTATATGTTATACAGTATACGTTGTGCTGTGATGCGCGCGGTCATAGAAAGGACACAGCGCATCATAATGTAGCCGTACACGTGGTTTCTAAGAAAGTAGAAGTTGAATTAAAAAAGAAAAGAAAAAGTTAGTGGAGAAAAGAGGGAAGGAACGTCTGAAAAGAATTGCTATGCTGGGTGGTAAGCCGCTATTCAGCTAAATAATGAAGTAACCCTGAAGCATGCACACACATACAGTTTATATATGTGTATGATTACAACCTTTGTGTAGGCGGGTGATGATTGCCTGAAATTTAAAAGGCGCTCAGGGTGTAGGCGAAATGAAATGATATAGGTTCATATTCTTTTTATGAATGGGAAGCGCCGGTGCGGCGTTTAGCTTTTTTTCCAAGAATTATATCACAGCTGCGTTCGTCTATTCATAACTAAAACCTGTTGTAACTTACCGTTTCATTTAACGTATATGTTTTCTTCAAATAGGAAGACGGTGGATATTAGGATGACTGAAGGAATTCGGCTACATTGCTTTTTGTATAAAAATTAAAAATTTAAAAAAAATACATAAGTTTTAAAATAGCATTATAGGTTTGTTTGTAGCTCTTAAACAAGCCTCCTATCACTTACGTACGGCGGCCTGGATTCGATTCCCGGTGAGAGAGTATCGAATACACTTCAGTGGATCAGATTCGAGTCCTAGTGGAAGATCATCGAATGTACTAGAGTGATTTAGATTCAATTTTAATCTGTAAATCTCATCTTATCTGACCTCACTGCTGACAACGAATGGAAATAAACGTCAATCAATCAATCAATCTAAAGATTTAAAAATTCCTGGTTGTTCAGGCCTGAAAGGCCCTGATCTGCCAGAGAGCTTGATATATAAGCTTAAGATTGCCATATGTAGCATGTTTGAGACTGGTATTAGTCCTGTTCCTATCTTTTTTTTATGTCCTGTATTTTATGTTTATATGCCACTCTGTGTTTTCATTGGCCGATTTATTTTTCGTCTTATCGAAAAATGTTATTTTGTTTCCCGGTGGGTGTCTCATACGGCTCGGATCACAAGTTAAGCTGTAGGACCAGGAGCCATATAGCTTCGGTAGTCAAACTCCAAAACAAAATTCGCCTAAAGATATGAAACAAAGTCGTCAGAATTTCTTGAAGGATTATGGAATCAGAGGGCCATGGAATGAAGTCTACGAGCACTAATATAATATAAAAACACTTGAATATTAATTGATTTCTAACCTTTCTTGAGTGACATAATTTCTTTTGACAAATTATTTGCAGAAGATAGATTTTTACTTGTAAAAGAGTGAGAATTCCATTCTTTTAAAATCATATTTCGAAATTAATATGAAGGAGAATTATAGTCGTTAGAAATAAGAAAAGCTTTTGCAACCAATTGAAGTATAAGTTTCCCAACTATACGTATCAGTAATCAAGATTTTCCAGTTGGCCTCTAAATGCTGAACGAACGGCGAAAACTCTTGCTCTCAGCAAGAATCAAACCAAAAACCATTCGGACGTGTGGAACCACTATTCAGTAGTATCAGTTTCTTAGTTAATAATAATAATAATAATAATAATAATAATAATAATAATAATAATAATAATAATAATAATAATAATAAGAAGAAGAAGAAGAAGAAGAAGAAGAAGAAGAAGAAAATACTTGTATAGGTATTTAATAAAATGCATCGTTATCATCATACCATGTGATCTGTGAGGACATACAGTGGCGTATGCAGATTTTCATCAAAAAAGAGTTCAAGAATTTAGTCTTATATCATTTTATTACAAGCTTGATTATGTGTATATATATGTATATATATGCAATATTTATTTTTCAATAATATCCTGAGCAATATGGATTTAAACCTCGAAACTTCCCTTGCGTACGCCACTGTCTGTCTGTCTATATTTTGAAATATGGATAGTAGGTTTTCCATCTAGACATAGTGGTTCATGTAATATATACTACAGAGTGAAACTGGTCATACGTGTAGGTTGGCTTTGAAAACTTTTTTTTTTATCACATCTCCTTTCGAAGAGAGAATCATTATCATTCTTTGAGATTGGTCGCCTCATTGTTGGCCCATGTGTTTATCTAGGTCAAGAGGTACTTAGAAAATAGCCACCTTCCGAAGGAGATTAATTTAGAATTCAATAAGAAATAATATGATCTAACCAATTGTTAACTTTTTTCTCTCTCTTTTTAAATCCTCAAGCGACATTGAAATCATTTTAAGATTTGAAGATCCGAATGTGTGTTTTTTTTTTTTTTCCTAAAGAAGGCTATAATTTTTCAAGTTTATAGCTTAAAGTAGTGCCTGCCCTCAGCAAGTTAATGAGTACGGAATTCATTTATAGTATACCGTAAAAAACAAGAAAAAAGAAAAGAAAAAAGAAGCTGGGAGAAAAATCTACTTGATGAATTTCCACCAATTTTGGCCAGGAAGTGAAAAGTTAGGAATTAGATCCACCGAGTTGATCCGAAAATATGGCCCTCCATGTATTCTCATTAGAGTTGGCCACATTTTTTCGAAAAATACCTTTTCAAAAAATTAACTGACTAAAAGCCAAAACTTTTTCGAAAAACTAAGGATGAAAATTGTTTCGAGAAACGAATTTTTTTTCGAAAGACGGGATTTTTTCGAAAAACTATTTTTCGAAATACGGATTTTTTTTAAAACGAAAAATCAAAAAAGGCCATTTTCGAAAAAGCCATCCTTAATTATGATAGGGGTTATTTTAGATAGATTGCCCGTTGATAGTATGCAACTCAACTCTACTTCAACGCCATGTTGGTTGCATACCATTCAATTACTCAATATTCTATTGAAACCACGAATTTCATACATGTGACTCTGCTTCTTGTTATTTTTTATGCTAACACAGCCAGTTGGCATCATCGTGTGGCCCTGCATGTCAAGTCACAATGTCAAAGGTTTGAAACATGTATGTTTTCTGTTAAATACATCATCATCATTGGCAGGTCAGTTGATGCAACTGAGGAGCTTCTATGCTCCACGGTCTTCAGCTAACCATTCCATCTTCAGGTACGACTTTTCTGTTTTGATACCGTCCAACAACTGTGAACTCTTTCATCCCCACCCTCTCTTTACTGCCACCATAACCTCTAGCACGTCCTCTATGATACAGTTCCTTCTCAGAAAATGCCCCAATCAGTTCCTCCTCCTCTTCTAAAATTGTTCTTTTCTTCCTCACCATTTCCAACATCCTCTCATTCGTTTTCCGCTCGACGAACCTAATTCTCGTCATTCTCCTCCACACCCACATTTCGAAAGCTTCCTGTCTTTTTTCATCGCTTTTGCGTAAGTCCATGTTTTTGCCCCATACAGTATAATCCTCCACACGAAGCATCTTATGAATCTTTTTCTCAATTCTTTATTCAAGGTCCCATAAAATATACTCTTCTTCCACCTAAAGACCTTTTCCGGCATTCCTGTCCTTGCTTTTATTTCATGTTCACACTTCATATCATCATTAATAATACTACGTTGGTATCGAAAACTACTCACTTGTTCTATTTCCCCCCTCCTACTTCTTTATGTGTTTATATATGAATGTGCAAAGTATTGGGAAAAAATTCAAAAAGTGCTATATAACCCCAATAGTTCGAAATGATCCTATCTAAATTATGCTTGAATTAAAAGAGAAGCTACGTATATTACTGTATTTGGTGGTGAGTTAGAAACTAGCGCTTAAGGAATGACTTCAAACGCATTACTAGGAACTTGCTCCTTTTAATGTATTCCTGGATAAAATAACAGAGATTGACGTTAGCGATGAAAAGAAAGAAGGAAAATAACACTGGATTAAAAAAAAATAAACTTACGATATCAGTAGCTTATTGTTTGATATGAGTAACTGTAGCAGTCATTACGTATATGGTGAACACACTTTTTCTTGGAAGATTGAGGTCTTTCTGAGAACGTATATGAATGAAGAGTTCTGTTTTCACCCTGTAACTCTTGCCCTTGACCAATGTGACTGTTCTTCACATGTTACTAAACTCCATTAAAAAAAAAAAAAAAATCTGAAGACAGAAAGAAAAGAAATTGTGGTATGCATGATGAGTGATATGGCTCTGGGCGAAAAGAAACTTGCAATTACTCAAAAGACATTTGTTGATGCATTTCCTTTTTACACTTCAAGGAAATTACATTATGTTCTCGTTTCGTTCTTACCATTAAAAAAAAGAACATATATGTACGTGTGTTAGTATATGTGTATATGTGATTCATTTACATTCATACATTATAGAATATTCTGTTTTTTGTTGAGAGTCTGTAACTTGAAACTGTACCCTTCTCACTTGATGTTGTCACTCTGGAAAAATCTTTCAAATTCGTGACGTTGGATATTTTAATCTTTCATGTTCTATCATTTATCTTTTCTTGTTGAATATGAAAAAAGGGGAAATAAAAGTCACCTTTCTTTATATCATCGTCTCCCTAACTTGTGATAAAAGGGTTGTTTTAATGTACGAGGACCATTCAGAAAGAAGAAAGAAGTTTTGGTGTGAATCAGAAACGACAAAAGATTTATGGTATAGAAATTACATACTATATACTCTATTTTTAGCATATTCTCCATACACATTTAGCTCTTCCCATTGGTCCAGTGTTTAGTACGTGTTTCTTTGGTACACGTAATCCCGGGTTTGATTCCCACTGGGAAAGCACAGAACTTCAATTTAAGAACCACTCACTTTCATCTTTTATTCTAAAGAGCAAAACCGAGGGATGCTAAACTACTACTACAACTACTACTACTACTACTACTACTACTACTACTAATAATAATAATAATAATAATAATAATAATAATAATAATAAATCTAATTTTTCTTCATACATATTCAATTATCGTAGGTCTAGAAACTTCCTACTCTGCCTGTCGAAGATAAGGTGACATACGCCCTGACCACGTGTTCTTCGCTGGAGTGGACGTAGTTCATTCGGTCGCTAACAGATGGCGTCAGAACAGTTCAGGCTCGCGAAAGGATGTCGCGTTAGTGATTATTATAGGGTTGTTTTAGGGTATGAGTCATCCAGAACTTTATCTTTGGTTGCCAACATTGTTAACCTTGTGTTATCACATAGTATGACCAAAAAAAAAAAAAAAAAAAAGAAGTTCCCTGCCGATATTTGCATGTTACAAAATTTCAGCGTTTTTTTTTTTTCCGTATTAGTTTAAAAGTACAAAAGCGTATCAAGATAAATGTTACACTCTGTATATATATGTAATTATCATAGCACGATACCAGTTTTTTCCTTATCGTTATTGGACTCTATTGCCACCAATGTATTCAAAGTGTTTTTAAGCTTACCACTAGTGGGAAAGTGCTTTCTGGACAGGGAGCCCTTCAACTTCCGGATCAAGTTTAAATTGAAAATTTTAGCATCTCCGTACCTCACATCATAGATGTCT
Source organism: Thermobia domestica (assembly GCF_964235325.1). Lineage (NCBI taxonomy): Eukaryota > Metazoa > Arthropoda > Insecta > Zygentoma > Lepismatidae > Thermobia > Thermobia domestica. The sequence continues at coordinate 19,248 of NW_027656969.1, read as the reverse complement.
GCGACTGGAATATGCTAAAAACATCGCGCATAGTGGACCGAATGATATGTAATTTCCTCTTCTCTAATGAATTTCATTTTTGTCAGCAGCACTATGACAATTGCATCCGTTTCTGGCGATACCGTGGTAACAGACTAGGCAAGGAATGTAGTGTGATCTGCATTGCTACAATAATCTGGTATCTGGAGTTATGACATGCCACTGAGTTCTGTTTCCGTATCGCTGAGGTGTTGAAGTTTTTATACGCCCACTGCCTGAAAAAGTTTACATTTGTTCAACCCTAATGTAAATAGCACTTATCATTACTACAAAAGATGTTGAAAATAGAAAAAAAAAATGGGCAAGTTCATAGTCAAACAACTGGCTAAAGTATCAATAATACCCTGACTCAAGTGAATATGAGAAGTCGTAGGAATTCACATTTCGGATGAATTTGGCAACATAGAAAAGCCGAACTAGACAGATAACAAGGTAAAGTGCACTTAATAACTCTGTTGCGTATACAAACCTTTTACATTTTTGAGCTTCATTCAGCATCAACATAATCTAATGTATAACTTTTTGCGTTCTGTTTCAGGAGCTGAATTGACCGGAGTGCTTGAACATGTTCGTAAAGTGAATAAGAATGGTTCGTGCAAAGTGCCACAACCGAAAGTGATACATGTGAAAGACGTGTACCCTCATCCTAGTAAGACTTACATTCCTCGTTGCACTATTCTTCATCAATGTGGTGATGATACAGGGTGTTGCCAACACGAAACTTCTACGTGTGTTTCCAAAAAGTCTCATCGAGTAGAGCTGTATTTCTACGTAAGTACTACAATTTAATTCTTCATCGGTTGTAGATTTGTTCCCCGCTGCATGCATACAGAAAGCGGTACTACAATCTTATCTTTCTAGCTCCAGCTTGTGAAATTTCAACTTGTATGTGTAATAATGTTATCAATTCGACATGACTTTAGTCCATAAACTGTATTGAGCTGCAACTCTCATTCATCAGGATGACTGCATCTCCATATTTGCAAATCCATGATTAAGAACCACCTACTTTGACTGTGGTCACTCGTTACTTAGAAGAATTGTACAGAAGGATTTTTCGAGTCTTTTCTGGAACTGAAAACCGTATGCTTTGAAAATGTCATGCTCCAGAACAGACAACAGCACTAGCTTTCGTGGTCTCTCCGATCGCAACAGCAACGCGTTAACAGCGCTGACACTCACTCACTGAACTAGTGGGGAATGTTTATATACATTCAGATATTTTTGCTTACTTAGCTGTCGGAACTCGAGATAGAACGTTCAAAGTTGACATTTGAAAAATGTCATGTAATGAATATAGGTCTACAGAGTATATCAAAAGTTCGGGGCCATAGGCCATGTCCCTTATGAGTAACGATTTGAGAAAAATGGAAAACGTGGAAAGTTGGAGGTACGTGGTTGCCAATCTAAAATGGTTGAATTTTATAATCGCCTATGGTCCCGGACTTTTGATACACCCTCTATGTTTCATTGACATGTCTGAACCAAACTATGAAAATGTTGAGCATATTTGAAGAAGTTATTGAATCCCTGGCCACTAGAATTATGTGAACAGGCAGCCGAGAAAGAACCAAACGACCAGAGGAATTAAACGTAACAGGTATAATTGAACTGCCAAACACCAATAGAGTCCTTCTCATTCTTCGATAATAAAACAAAATTTCGAAATTAACATTATGATAGGATACAATTGAAGGAGGGAAACAGTACAAAACTAAGTTATTTTTATTTTTGAAATTGTCAAGAAATTCTAAACAGTAGTACGAAAATTAATGGAACAACAAATAGGTTTGAGCAATAATGAAATCTAGACCACACATCACTCAACTATAGGCTAAGCATTCTGACTGGCCTGTAAACCTAGCGAGAGACTTTTGCGGTCTGTAAATTCAGGAAATTCAGTTTAGTTTGGTTTACCTACAGAGTATGGAACGTAAGAAATAGAATTCAAATGGTATTATATATATTTAAATATTCGCTATTTGAGATTTATTATAGAGAAACTGACTTATTTTAATATTTTGCTGATTACATTTAAGAACTCATAAATTATAATTTAAGCTTCTGGGTAGCTTAGATCTTGTTTGACCTATAACTTGTGGTTGAACAGTCACTCATTTCTTGAAGCGCAATGGATCTGGTCACACTATGTGAACGAATAACGTTTCTCTGAATAATTAAAGTATTGTACTTCTCTTTCTTCCTTTATTATTATTATCCTCCTTGTATATTTAATCAATTTGTAGCCTACATATATGTTTAGTTCATAGCAGGGCGTAACCAGAACAATAAGACAGGAGACCCGAGATAATTTGGGGAAATTATAACTTGAATTCATCTTACATTCTCCTCTGCTTATTTTTGGAACATAAGCAAGCAACTGAAAGTTTCAGGAAGACTAAGGTGTTCGCAGGAGGGGCTGAGCCTTCCCGGTCACCCTTGGTTCTTAGGCAATTCAAGGGTTTTTGTTTATAGGCTACTTGTACTGTATGTAAGAGAGCTATAATCAGTGGTGTTATTCTAATTTTTTATCAATCGGTTCTGTATTGTATACAGAGAGAGAGAGATGGATAGATATAACTCTCTTAGGAAACAAACCGTACAAGGTAGACAAAAGCAAAATTTTTAATGGATACCACAAGTGACAAGTAGGGACCTACACAGCATCCTAATACAAGGTGGTGTGATGAAATTGTGTAGCACTCCGAATATATTGGAAACGAATTATCCAAGATAGATGGTTGTCAAAAAGTATTGGGAAGATCTTAATCCAGCAATGGATTGACAATCGGTGGCAATAGTATGTATGCGTTTCAGATATAAATAATCCTCACCACTACACTCGTGTGATACAGTTCTCATTCTTGATATCTGAGCATTTGAGATTAAAAAATAAACACGTATACTTTGTTTTGAGAGATCATATGTTTAATTTTGTAGCTGTAAGAGTTTCTAAAAACAAAGATAGTTAAACCAAAATTTACTGTTCCATGTATAATTGGGTAAATTTTACTGTTATGTCTGGATATAATAAACGGTTCTGCAAACTTGAAATATTTTTACAACCAGTTCTAGCAAACCGGTGCGAATCGGCTGAACGACACCACTGGTTGTAATATATTTGCATTTGATATATATATATATATATTTTTTTTTACCGTTTCTTTGAAATTATGATAGAAATTCGAAGAAGTTGAAACACACAAGGTAAACATTTAGTGATGGCATTTAAATCTTTTTTTTTTTTTATCCCGAAAATTTTATCATATTATTTGCATTCCAAATTATTATTTCTGTAAATTTTTCTGCTTGCCTTGGGGTGTGCTTGAACCTCCATGGCACGTCTTTGAGTGCTTCATCAATTTAGTTTAAGTCAAAAAGGTGTAACTGCAGATCTTTAAGTTAACATTTCGCTTTAGTTCATTAGATACTACGAACATTTATGTCTATATTAGTCGTCCAGTTGCCCTCAACTATGAGAGGAAAAGAAGAATGTAGGAGAAGGTGTTGACTACAAGGAAGGAAGTTGATCATTTCCGCATGAGTTGTCCCGTAAGAACTTCTTTCTCAGAAATGTTTTTAAAAAATCGGGAAGATCGTTTTTCGATCTTTAGAAAGCTTCTTGGAGGACAACTTCAGAGAGACATCCATTGATAAAAATATTGGTGATACTTTTTTTTATTTTTTTTGGCTATCAGAAGTTGGAAGGACGTAGAGGCGGAAGGGGACATGGTAAAACATTCAAGTAATTTAGGAAGTTGGAATTCATGTATACAAGTCCTTATCAAACGTATCTTTCACCTTCTTTATATAAGAAGGACCACCCATATCGAGACACACACACACATTCATAAGGGGACACGCATACACATGTGGCCGCACAGAGGCACACTGACATAGAGTCCCCTGTAAAGTGCGTGAGGAAGGGGGCGACCTGATTTAACACGGAAGATTCCATACAGAGGATCGGATGGATGGATGGATTTTTGTTTTTTTCTGTCGAAGAGAAATCACCAATGCATTCTCTCTTTCCTTTCCTCTGCAACAGTCCATGCGTCCTTGTAGCATCACGCACATCCAAGCCAACCCCCCACTTTCCCTGTCGATACGTTCGACTCACGCACTTAAAAATACATTCGTGTGTATGCTTCTAATGCGTGTGGTCTCTTCTTTTCCGAAAGAGAGTTTTATCAGGGAGCTCTTGAACACCAGTCGCACTCTGATCACTTGACTTTAATACTCGTCTTTATTGACTCAAATCCATTTTTCGTACCTTTTGTATAAGAATTTAATATAGCTGTTCTTTTAAAATGGTAAAGTTATGCTGTAGTATCTACTAGGACACTGCTATAGCAATCTGTTTGCACCTAAGTCGTGATATTAGCAACAGAGTGCACCCTCACCGTAAGAGATTATGGCTCAAATAATATATAGAGTGATTTATAAGTCACTTGACAAAATTGCATTTGAAACAATTATACGTCAAGGTTTGAACCCTAAGGTTTCCAGCACCCTTCAGAACGTTTTACTTGAATTACCATATTCATTGCATGCTTTCCGAATTGATTTGGTCAGAAATGACACAAAACATTGCGCTATAGTCATTAAAAAAAAAAAAATCCTGTAATCACACAGTTAGGTCTACCTGTTCCAGGAAGATCCGGTACAGACTCAGTCTGTTCTAACTTTCTATTCAAATTACTGATCGTTTGTCGAGATGGATGTACAGTATTCGGAAAACTCTACGCAGATAGCTCAATCACATCTTGTAATTGTGGTCATTTAACCACCACTTCTGAAGTACGAATACACATTCATCCTTGGATATTTTTTTTTAAAAAAATAATTAAATTTCACGATTATGATCCGAGGTTTCAGGGGACCGTGATGATGATAATGAACGAAATGGTGGGAGGAAACAGGAGGATCCAGAGAGCACCCACGCACACGTTATTTGTCTACCAAAAAGCTTGAGGGAAGCTAGGATCGAACCAGGCACCTCAGGCACTAGAATTGAGAGCCATTTTTGGATTCATGTTCGACCTAAGAGGGCCACAAGGATGGATTTCAGAGACTACTTCTAGTCCGCGGACCACAGTTTAAGGCTATTGAGAATAAATATTATATTTAGATAAAGAATGTTTAAGTGACAAAATTTATACATACTAAATTATGCAGTGAATAAACATCTTCAAATCGATGCAATGATGAGATATTTTAATTTCATTAGCTTTGCATAAAACGCTATTATGTTTTGAGACATTTTAGTTAGAAAGTCATTCTTTCTCTCTTTCCTGCATTCTGCCTTTTCTTACTTCCTTTCTTCCCTCTTCCTCTTTCTTCTTTTATCACAGATGCTTTCCATAGCAAAAGAGTAACTACGTAATGCAGTTACGGTATTTGTTTGACTTGGATATCCATACCGCAATTCACTCCCACCATGTATGGAAACAACACACACCGGAGTAATATTTATGACATTCTTAACAACACCCCGTTTGTCTGTCATAACTTAACTTTTCAAACCTACGTAAAAAGCTACTGTATACATATTGTTCGTTCGTTTTGAATATGTACATATATATCTCTTTTTGTTTTAACTCTCTTTTGCAATAAATTAACACATGAATAGCTAGAAACTTAAGTTTATAGGCCACCAAGACGAAGCCTAAGGGGAAAATAATGCTAAAAATTAAAGACAAGAAAAGAAACAACAAACAAATAAACAATTTACTGTCCATCTATCTCATTTGAATCTTAGTGCCCAGTCCATCCTCTATATTCTCCACAGCTTGTGTATTTTTTTTCCCTTTAAGATATTCAAACTGGCGAAACTGGTTACAATGTTAGTATCGAATACATGTTACTTGTCATGATGGATGAGATTTATATAGTGTTTTCCTTGCCTTTTTTTTCTTAGTGATAGTAGTATAGAAACCAGGAGCCAAATGTTTGAAAAAACAAAAGTTAAAATCAGTGTGTAGTGTATGTTTAAGTGTTTATGTGTGCAAGAGATACGGGACACAAGAGGAAGAATTAAGACACTGGAAGCAGTGAAATCGAAAACGATTTGTATTTGTTTATTACAGACTTCTGTCGAGCCGGCCTGTAATTCACTTTCTTCATGGTGAATCAACGCAGGATTTATGAGCAAACCTTGTGGTAGCGATTGCTTAAGAATTAAAAAAAAAAAAAATATAAAGATATTTTGGTTGTACTACGGTACAACAGCAGCACAGCGTAAACGACTTGGTATGAAACAACCTTGCTATGACGAACGAAAGTTCAAATCTTGTTGTACTTGCTGATCGCTGGATCTCAGATCAAAATTCTGAACATTTGCTGAAATAGATGCAGCAAATCACAAAATAGGCGAAAGTGTTGCTCCAAGTACACCATGTAAAACTTTTTTTTTTTTAACTATAAATATTAAAACAAGTAGGCAGTTACACTTGTAGGGCGGTATTCAGAGAGGAATTTGTTAATCGAAGGTTAGTCACAGACTAGTTAGTAAGCAACTTACTCTTTACTAAGGAAGGTGCACTTTTTGGTATTCAGAGTTTACTTTGAATACAACTAAAATGATGATTTGGGTATGATTAACTTATAGAACCCCAATGCATCGGTGAGTAAAATAAATATGGCAACTACGGAAAAGTACATAAGCGCATGCGTAGTCTGTAAAAATGAAAATACATGAATTACGAAATACGAAACGTTGTGTCGCACGCTAAACCGTGGGTAAAAGATTAGTCTCTGCTCTAGATCAATTAGTCACAAAGTGATTAACTTCGTCCAATACTACGTCCTAATCAGAGACTCTGAATACAATTTTGATAACCATCCGTTAATCAACCTCGTAGTAAGGTGTTAATCAGACGTCAAAACGACTCTGCATAAGGCCCGTAATGTCTACTCCTGCTGTGCATATGAGGCGTTGAATGGCAAAATGGCGTAACTATTTTTTTTTTTTTTTTTCAAAAATGAGATTAACTCATTTCCATGAACTTGAAACCATAACCTGTTGGATGGCAAAGTTGCGTATCTCAAGAGTTAAAAATAGGCCAAGAGATGGTAGCACAAAGAACGTCCTAAATTCGAAATCACTATGATCTTGCACGGCAAAGTGGCGTTAAGTCAGGCAGCATTCGACAAGAACCACTTTATAAGGGCCATCAAGTCATCAGAAAGCTAAAGAAGAAGGACGTAATTAACTTGTTGCCATTTATACCACCTATCCATCATCACTACTTCTTGTCTTTAAAGGACAGGACCAGCATGGAGATGATGATGATGACATACTTGGTAGTAATGATGATGCATAATGTTCCAGTATGCCTTCCTTATTCATGTTTCTGTTTACAAAGACGTTACCACTTTGTTTTTTTATGGCTTACTTTTACGTTCATTTACTGCTCTGCATTGTTTTTGTCAACATACTGTTCTGTTACACATGGGGTTGGATGGCAAAGTGGCATATTACTCGTCATTTTAGATAGTAATGTGTTTATTAGAGTAAATACAGGTAATTCTACAAATTTATGAACTTATACCTACATAACGAGCCTTCACAGAGAAACGTCTAGTTATATAGGGGCAAAAATCTATAATATTTGTAGAATTTCCTGTATTTATTTTAATATGTATCTCAATATCTAGATATGACAAGCACCATTTTTCTTCCAGTCCCTCAATTATGTGCTATTTCACTGAAAATACAAGAACTCTGTGTATATATTGTGCCACTCTGCACTTTCCGAGTTGGCCACATACTTTAGGAACATAAAGGATTCACAACAGAACTTTGTACTTTTTGTCCGATTTTTCAATATCGATTCTAATAAAAGTCTCAGTATCTCAAAATGCCTCAAAAGTGACTTACACCACTTTGCCATCCAACGCCTGATATGTCGTTTGTCCAGTTAGTTCAATATCAGTAAAGTTGAAAAATATTATTGCGATCGATGTATTTCCATTGACGATGCTTTGTACTTAAATATCAATTAAATACATTGGCAGAATGGAGTATCTTAGAGGCTTAACATATTCAAAATTCAGTTCGGGAGACTCGGCTTCGATTTCCGGTAGTAGCTCACGTAGTTCGGATCCACGTTAAATTGTGGATCCATGTTTCATATAGCCTCACTGCTGAAAGGGATATTCCAGTCTATTATTATTATTATTATTATTATTATTATTATTATTATTATTATTATTATTATTATTATTATTATTATTATCTTCTGACTATTCCTCTTATCTAGGCCAGCCTTTCCCAACCTTTTCCACATTGCGGCCCCTTGAGAGTCTCATATATCTGAAGGACCCCTTGCAATATATACGGTTAGTATTTATATTTCTTCCTCATGTTAGTATATATATATATATATATATATATATATATATATATATATATATATATATATATATATATATATATATATATATATTTGGCACTTTGACTACGATGTTCAAATATAAATAAATTCAGTACGTAAAAAAAAAAAAAAAAACAACCACAATAACCTATCCATCAGGTATAAAGTATTTTTTTGAAAAAAAATAAAATAAAATGTATCACGAGTCACTTCGCGTCACCTATTGTGTCAAAGAAGATTTTTCGTTTAAAAATATTTTACAAGCTGTACACGTTCATCATAAATTGCCGCATCTGACGCATTTGAACAGGGATTTTCACCATGGCCGCAAATTACTTTAACCGTACACTAAGGAAGGCGCGTCCGCAGTAAATGAAAAAAAATGGCAAACCGAAAAAGGAAACTCATTACAAAATAGACATTGAACATAGACCTCTGTCGGGGCCGGTGGCAGGAGGCGATCAGAACTTTTGCGGCCACTGGTGAGGGAGTCCCACCACAGGTCACGAACATAAAAAGAGATTATTAGCGACAATATCTCTACCAAAGGTAGCCGAAATCAAGCTAACAGAATAGTTAATAAAGGACCACGAAAGGTCTCAAGAATATCTGACTTAGAGGGTTGCCTGACATTAAAATGTAATGGAGCTGAGCAGTCTATGGGGCTCGGCAATTTATTAGTACGGTAGGGAGGAGGTCCGTCCTGTTCAAACAATGTCCGACTAACCAGGCTGTCGGCAAGGTGAGTTGATAGAGAGAGAGAGAACAGGATGAGTGCCTATGTATGACAATAATTAATTACAAAGTTCAAGCACGAGTTTACGAGATTATAAGGGAGCCTTGATCCATGAATGTCCCGCAGGTAATTGCCAGCACTTTAGGGCAGTGGCGGCTCCAAAGGGGGGTCACTAGTTAACGTGAAGCCCACACAACAACGAGATTAATTAGCACTCCAAAATAATAGACAACTAGGACTCGTGCAAAGAAATAAATATTTGTAGCGGGACGACAACTTAATAATTAGGCACGTATTATACAACAATGAATTTAAAAATAAAGCTAATGCAATGGAGACAGGATTATTAACACACTTAATGGACCTCAAATACATAAAACTTCACAAGACAAGGTCAGGCTTGGCTATACTTAAATAATTCAGCCTAATAACAATTTAATCGATAAAACAATAAAATGGAAGAGATAGTTATCGCTAACAACCTTAGTTGTAGAATCACTTTACACAAACACTGAAATCGGATATTGGGTGCAAAGAAGTAGACGTGATTCTGAGTCGATGCGAGGAATCAAGATGCACAATTAAAATCACTAAAACAATTTAAATCACTCACCTCGCAATTCAACACCTACACAGATGAAAGAGTTCCAAGTGGCCTCTGGAGATATCGTCGAGTCCTGTATAAGTCCAGTTGAGCTTAGCGTGGTAACAAGATGTTCGTTGCAACCAAGAATTCCCAGAAGATGTCTGTATTGGTTCGAGCGGTAAAACCAACAAGATGCTTCCACTTCCTACGGAGAGTGAAGTTCTTTCTCCAATCGGAATTCTCACGGCGAATGCAGGAATAGTACTGGAGTCGCAGAACACACACGGAAGGGTGATGGTTCACTCAACTACAGAAGATAAAGAGTTCGGTCCTCAACAGGCGTGACTGGTGTAGTGGTTCACGTAGGAACCAGAGAACGAAAGAGATGTGATAATAATGACTTCGACGAACGGCTTCTTCGGAGGTACTTTCTGAGAGAATATGAGTAGGTGAGGTCGTACTTTGAAAACTTTAGATAGGCGTTTTAAATAACTGGAACGCCGAGTTAGAATAGTATGAGTTTTATTGTAAGTTGCTTTTGTACAGCGCAGAAGAGTTGTTAAGCAATAAGTTGTTATACATCAGAGATAATTTTAGATGACGCACAAGTCTAGTGGCGTATGCGTGAAACTTGAGAGGGGTCAGAATATGACCAATGATAAAAGAGAAACAAGGGCAGTTCAATGAAGAGATTGAATTACGACTGCCTGCAAGTAGTAGTAGTAAACTTACTAGAAACAACGTTCAGCACAGTAACAAAGTTCTTGCTGTATTGCACACACGAAATGAAAACAGAGATGGTCCTTGGTAGGAGAACGGAGATGACGGAGTTCTCCACTAACACAGTGTAATAACACACTCTGGTAATGCACTAAGTTCTTCTCTCTATGACTCTAACAAAGTCAGAGAAGAAACGCAAGTCCGGCGGGCGAAGGACAGAAGCCTGAGCCCGAAGAGTGGGCCGGAGCCCCCGGCGACGAGCACGAAGCTCGTGCCTCGTAGACACACAATGATTTCCCCCTGAGAACAGCTTGTACAGCTATTTTGTATTCAGGGAGTTTATTCACACGTTACGTACGTGGGAGTATAGTAGGGTGGTATCTTCCCAAAAAGGGCGGATACTCGTGTGCAATGAAATTAGTCTTTACGTTTAGATTGGGTATTGATAATCTAAACGACTATTTAGGGTGTTAACTAGAATAGTCACGCATGCGCGTTATTACAAACAGTATAAGGCTTTAGCGTCATCTGGTACATAATATCCAAATTAAAAGTCAAAGGTTAATTTGATATTACAAAGAAAATCAAGCTTTATCCAGATTTTACAGGTTTCTTAATCGTTTCACAATGATACCAAAAATACAAGTGTTCCCAAGACACTTATTTTATACGGTGTCAAAATAGACATATTTAGTATTTTCGAAGTGTCAACTTCGGCGCCAAAATGTTAATTATACGTCTACCATGTTTTTGAGAACATCTGGGCTTAAACAGAGGACAATGAGAGTATTCAGAAAATAACATCAGACTCTCAGATAAGACACAAGGGTTAGATATTCCCTTGCACGTGCAGCGAATCGAAGGTTATAGGTTACCAATTCAGATCTGTTTCTCAAGATGCAAAGAGGGGAGAAAAAGATATGAGTTTCCTCTTACGAGAAAACAGCTAACTTTAAGTATTCGTCTGGCTTAGTTATTCCACAGAAAGAACAAAATATAAAGAGAGAAATTTAACATTGACTAATACCTGCAATAATTACATGGCAATAAAGCAATTAAAAGGTTTTTAAATAGTAATTATGAATTTAATAACAGTAAGAAAAGCAAAAAAATTAGGTCGGCCCGAAGGCGCCTCAGGTCGGCCGCTACAGTCCTCCCGCGTAAAATAAAAAAAATAGACGAGGGAACTGAGGAATATTTTTTTTTTGACTACTTGGGCTTAAATTTTTTTGAAAAAAAAAATATTAAGTGGCAATATTGTTTTTAAACTTTAGAGTTGGCAACACTTTTTAATCTTTAGGATTGGCAACACTGCTTAATACTCATACATAGATATATTCAATTAAAATTTCTTAGTCCTAGTTGGCAACACTTACTAATTCTTTAAGTAAAGTTCATAAAGGTAAAACATTTTTGTTGCTTATACCAGCGAATATTATTTTATACACAATTATAGCTAAATAATCGAAGTACTTAAATCCATAAAGTAAAAACCCATTGAAATAATTATATAGCATTAGGTAACACCATAATAAAATAATATGACACAAAAGTAATTATATCAGTAGTACCGAAGTATTCACTAGAATCCCAAAATAGCTTAAGTATATATATATATATTTTTTTTTATATAAGAAGATATACGATTATCTAAAGGTCTAATACCTAGGTCATACCCAAACAATTAAAAAGTTAAAGAAATGTTTATATATATACCTCTATAACTAGAATTAAATATGAGAACCCAAAATCATTATTAAACTACGTTAATAAACAAAGTTATCATTAGACTACCAATTATTTAGATATAAAATCTCGATTGTGAGTGACTCACAAATTTAAGAAATTACTACATGGCTCTACCAATGGTTATATACGTATAATACAGAGTTCCTAGTTGATACGATTTGTTCCTACATATTTACAAAACTAAGCTTTGTCTATAAAAATATACAAAGACTAACAAGGCCAATACAACCTGATTTCGTATAAATACACTATACCTATTAAAACACTATAGCGAGGGATAACACAAATGACTTCAATTATGTACAGTACACATTTAAAATAATTTTTTTTTTTTACTCAGTTTTTATAGTTATTATTATTATAATACGAGTTCCTATATATACAAAGGATATACCTATATGTAAAGGATATGGATGACCCATACTAAAATAATATAGTTAGATATTAAACTCAAGTAACATGCAATTATGCTTTACAAATCAATTATAACTACAAAGGAAGTATATATAGATAGCAAATATTTACACGCATTTTTTTTTTTTTTACTAATTTGCAATCATTTACGGTAGTTGGAGTCTTAATCTCTCTACACATTCAAGGACTGCACATGTCCTAAACGAAATTTCCACTAGGTATATATATAGAATTACTAAATTTAACAAAAGATTTGAATGACTTCTATATTATTAAAAGTACAAGAATCAACTACCTAAAAATTCTAGAGATTATAAACATTACATAGAATCGCAAGACTACCGTATACAGAGTATAACTACATTAGTTAATGAGGTATTTAATTCATTTTTATTATTATTATTATTATTATTATTATTACTATATGCAAATTTTCTTTTTTTTCTACGTTTTGTTTTCTGATACATTAATTAAAAATTTACACTTTATCACTTACTCCAAAATTGTCAAAACAAACCATTAGTTACACGATAAGAAAGGGAGCCAGTTTGTTTTTATGCTCTTCTAGTCTTTACCAAAATTGGGTTACTGGGACTCCCTGAGGTCGAAGGTTATCCACTACCGGAGGGTAGTTGGGAATTGACGCTCAGATGTTTTCTATTCTTTTTTTTTTTTTGCTACTACACTCCACGCTGAGGTCAGGGTGGTGTGAAGAAAAAGATTTTATACTACAGCCCTGTCTGGTAAGGGTCTGGTTTTTCTTTTAAACAGAGAACGGCCAAAAGAAGAATTTCTATGTTTTCATACAATCTTTCGAATGAAATGAAGGCTGATTTCTTTTAGCGCGAAAGGGATAACTAGAACATATATATATATATATTTTTTTTTAAACACTTTATAACATTCATCCCTTAAACAATTAGAATTCAGTACGGGACAGCGTATGAATGTTTCAAAATGAACCCTTTTTAAATAGCATTTATATGGAACACGACTCAATACCGGGTGTTCATAAACTAAATGGCAATTTTATAGTTACGTCTAAAAAATACCTAAATTACAATATGGCGCAAACGACCAATATACAAGATCAATTATTGTCTAGACTTTCAACATTTTCATTTAACAATATGCCAATTAACGCGTGGTTCAATATTATTGTTTAGTGACTATTGTCACGCAGTTGAACAGACGCTTAACAAAAATCAATCAAATAAATCATCTCAATTTATAGAATGAACTACCACAAATAATTAATCAACGCAGTTGAACAGACGCTTAATAAAAATCAATCAAATAAATCATCTCAATTTATAGAATGAACTACCACAAATAATTAATCAACGCAGTTGAACAGACGCTTAATAAAAATCAATCAAATAAATCGTCTCAATTTATAAAATGAACTGCTACAAATAGTTAATCGATAAGAGAGGTAGAGTTACAATATAGAATTTTAAATCAACATATATTTAATTGTACTCTTTGCACAGAGGTACTTCGCTTTTACGTCATTTTATTAACAAAGGAACCAATATAACTGAAGTACTGACGTTTAGAAATTAACAATGAATTTAAATTATAACTTCAGGCAATTATCTTGTTGCCTTACTATGATAACAACTACCTTTTACAGTAAAATATTAATATCATTCAATTGGTAGATCTTAATTTTTGAACCTGGATATTCACCAAAATTCATATTAATTATAACATATAGAAGATATCAGAATACAATTATCATATGCATTATAACGCATAATATATCAAATACCATTATCATATTTATTATAATGTATATTCACGTTAGAATATTATTAGAATTACAGCTTAAAATGTCTATTCCTGGTAAATACAATAATCAATATATCCAAATGATAAAAATAGAATGTGCCGCAACCTTATAGAAATACAATCAAACGGGAATAGACTATAATTACTTAAATACATTTAAGAACAATTAATACAATTCAACGAGAATTCCTTACAGGAGACATGATGTCGACTCTTAGGTACAAATTAAGTTGGCACTCGGACGGCAGGAGGCAAGAGAGGTATAATAAGGATTACTTTTAGCCTATCATCTAATATTAACTCATATGACCCTGGGACTTACATTTACTGCGCATTTATTCATAACTTTAACTTTGAGGAATTTTAACCGCGTATTTACATTTTAGAGACCTTTTCGAATATCTATACGCACAAAAGAACGATTTATCATTTCAAATAGGAGACAAGAAAGAGTTTATATGCAATTACAAAGTGATCAATAATGCACTTATTTACTAAACAGGGCGGCTGTATTTGACATTTAGGCCCGATAAGAATTTTATTCTAGAAAATAACTCGATTCCTGGACTTGCAAAAGCATTTCTTTTACTCATGATATTATAACATCACTAATTTACGCGGAAGCTAGAAAACATAACAATACTTGATACATTGGACAAGCGAATTTAATTATCTCTTCGGACAACCTTAGATTTTCTTAAGGACTCGTGCTTGGACTCATTAGGGAGCAAGAGTGCTCAAAAGGATTAGGTCTACACAAACGCACCTTTGATTAGATTAGGCACTCGCGAGCAAGAATATTTATGACCATTTAAATACAACATTAGCTTCCATACATATCATTACCATCTCGAAAAGCACATAGTTAAAACTTTAACACCATAGGGTGTCTTTCGAACGAAACACTGGGCTTCCTTCCGAAAGAACCAAACATTCTCTGGTCGTTCGTTAGTAAACTGAACGATAATAAACAGCTGCGGGACCTAGGGGGTCCATAGCGACCTGGGATGTAATAGGAGGGTCCCGTACCTTTAAGGGGGTAAGCCTTCTCAAAGATCCGGCTTAACTTCCTTACAATTACGCGGACGCACCATTATACAATAAGGTCGATATAACAGAGGATCAACATTAGAGATTGCGCGATTCTCAGCTAATACAAGCGATAGAAACAAGCGGCAATTCTCTGAAACGACCAATTTACGCTTTGGGGCTGATAATTGTAGTTAATTATCACGTTTGATGGAATTGGTACAATAAGATCGATTCAACGGAGTATAAACATCAGAGATTGCACGATTCTCAGCTAATACAAGCGATAGAAACAGGTGACAATTCTCTGAACGACCAATGTACGCTTTGGGGCTGATAATTATAGTTAATTATCACGTTTGATGGAATTGGTACTCTTTTTAGGAAAGGGAATTGACACATCCTAACCTAATCTAGACTCCATGAATTACTGCTGGAACAAGGGAGAGGTATGTTCACTGTCTCAATATTTTCCGACAGGGTGTCTCCCAACGATACGTTCCAAAATTAGATAGCTCGCTAAAATTTACAAGATAATTACACAACTCGAGGCATTAGCGCTCGGCAAGGAATAGCAAAATTAATAACAATACTACAGAGCACGGTTTTACGTCCTGAACAAATGAAATTATTAACACAATGACTACGGTCGAATTTATCGTGACCGGAAAGTGATAAATTTATCGATAATTCAACTTCTAACATAATGAATAAGAAAAGATTCATTGATTAATAATGTCTACTAATAAATTATTTAAACGTCTCCTTAATTAATAACAATAGCTAAACACAAACGGAATTGTTAGGATTAATCTTTCTACTACATTAAGTTCACGTATTTCTTCCTTAATAAAACAGCCTTACACTGGCAATTAAAATTTACAAGAGCTTTATTCAAATTACAAAACTTTGATGCCATGGACTTCAAAAAGCAATAACGCATATCCTAATACTTTACGCTCTTATCATTCAATCAAAATACAAGGGACTTTGCGGTCTTAAAATACAGGGTACTATACTTCAGGGGTGTCCCACATTAGTGTTGTCTTTATTCAAACACGACTTAAAATAATAAAATAACGAGTTAGGCTTAATATTACAACAGCTTATTAAGAATGGTCTCTACTTAAAACAAATTACTAACTGAATTTATTGCCCTTTTAAACTTTCAATCTTGGTGTACTTAATTCTCTCATAATTAACAAAAAGCACGTCCATTCATAAACAATAAAATTAAATTGGCCTCCAAGAAGATTTTTAAAATAATTTGAAACTTCAAAATCACAATAATGAATCTCATTATGAACTTTTACTGAGAAACGAAACATATTAAGGCTTTAGTTCGCATAGTTCGTGTAAGGAATCTCTTTAGCACCTAACATAATATTTAATTTACGACTAACGCTGAGAAGCCAGTCGGGGAAAGATCAAGAATTTACCCACAATCAAAGAACTAACAACGCGTGAGTATAAGGACTCACAGAATGAAAATTTCAAAATAAATTTCAAAATTTCAATGATGTTTGTTTTGACTGACTTGTTCATTAATCACACAAGCAGAATTTGAATACTTGGAGTTCCTACACCAGCCTTGCGACTGATGATTCTTGAAATGAATCTCGCGAAAATCCATTGCAAGAATCGAACTCAGAATACGTTGAGAAGCTTTGAATACAGAACGGAATAGCTTTCATCTCGATAGGTGAAGAAGAAAGTATCCGTCCCGCATTTGGCGCCATAAACCTTCTCAAGGTATTGTGTTGATATTTTTCCCTACAGTTTCTTTTTTTTTTTTTTAATACTAACGCATTACACAACCGAGGAACACTAACCAACACACTTCCTTTTTCTCGCTCTTTCTTTTTCTTTTTCTTTTTGTTTTGTTTTGCCCAGCTGGGGAAACTAACAGAGAACAGATGTTTTCTCTCTGTGTTGAAGAAAAAGGAACGAACTATTCTTTTGATATATGGACTGTTTCTTTTTCCTTCCCTCATTGACTTCTCTAGAACAAGCAAAATGATAGTTAAGCTTTCAGGGTAGAAGGGGGCATTTGCCCAACGCAACACATTAACACAAAATATTTACTTTTAGATTTAAATTTCGAGCAACGTAATAGGAAACCTGTCATTTCAATTAACACAATTTAAACATTAAATTATACGTTACTCATCTAGAATATAGATGTGACCCTAAGCAAACAATATAACACAATGAAAGTAATAATATAAATAACTCCTGCTTTGTCATTTACAAACGCAACATAGGATTCTATAATCAATATCAATTAACACATTATTAGATGACGAGCTAATGATCGAATCTCACTGCTGAAACACCAAATTTATGTCGGGGCCGGTGGCAGGAGGCGATCAGAACTTTTGCGGCCACTGGTGAGGGAGTCCCACCACAGGTCACGAACATAAAAAGAGATTATTAGCGACAATATCTCTACCAAAGGTAGCCGAAATCAAGCTAACAGAATAGTTAATAAAGGACCACGAAAGGTCTCAAGAATATCTGACTTAGAGGGTTGCCTGACATTAAAATGTAATGGAGCTGAGCAGTCTATGGGGCTCGGCAATTTATTAGTACGGTAGGGAGGAGGTCCGTCCTGTTCAAACAATGTCCGACTAACCAGGCTGTCGGCAAGGTGAGTTGATAGAGAGAGAGAGAACAGGATGAGTGCCTATGTATGACAATAATTAATTACAAAGTTCAAGCACGAGTTTACGAGATTATAAGGGAGCCTTGATCCATGAATGTCCCGCAGGTAATTGCCAGCACTTTAGGGCAGTGGCGGCTCCAAAGGGGGGTCACTAGTTAACGTGAAGCCCACACAACAACGAGATTAATTAGCACTCCAAAATAATAGACAACTAGGACTCGTGCAAAGAAATAAATATTTGTAGCGGGACGACAACTTAATAATTAGGCACGTATTATACAACAATGAATTTAAAAATAAAGCTAATGCAATGGAGACAGGATTATTAACACACTTAATGGACCTCAAATACATAAAACTTCACAAGACAAGGTCAGGCTTGGCTATACTTAAATAATTCAGCCTAATAACAATTTAATCGATAAAACAATAAAATGGAAGAGATAGTTATCGCTAACAACCTTAGTTGTAGAATCACTTTACACAAACACTGAAATCGGATATTGGGTGCAAAGAAGTAGACGTGATTCTGAGTCGATGCGAGGAATCAAGATGCACAATTAAAATCACTAAAACAATTTAAATCACTCACCTCGCAATTCAACACCTACACAGATGAAAGAGTTCCAAGTGGCCTCTGGAGATATCGTCGAGTCCTATATAAGTCCAGTTGAGCTTAGCGTGGTAACAAGATGTTCGTTGCAACCAAGAATTCCCAGAAGATGTCTGTATTGGTTCGAGCGGTAAAACCAACAAGATGCTTCCACTTCCTACGGAGAGTGAAGTTCTTTCTCCAATCGGAATTCTCACGGCGAATGCAGGAATAGTACTGGAGTCGCAGAACACACACGGAAGGGTGATGGTTCACTCAACTACAGAAGATAAAGAGTTCGGTCCTCAACAGGCGTGACTGGTGTAGTGGTTCACGTAGGAACCAGAGAACGAAAGAGATGTGATAATAATGACTTCGACGAACGGCTTCTTCGGAGGTACTTTCTGAGAGAATATGAGTAGGTGAGGTCGTACTTTGAAAACTTTAGATAGGCGTTTTAAATAACTGGAACGCCGAGTTAGAATAGTATGAGTTTTATTGTAAGTTGCTTTTGTACAGCGCAGAAGAGTTGTTAAGCAATAAGTT
>NW_027656968.1:0-49218 GCF_964235325.1 Thermobia domestica | reverse complement strand
GTGTTATTCTATAGAGTTTAGTCAGAGGGTAGTATTTGCCCGGGATATTAATACGGTATTTCCTTTGAAGTCGTTCATTCCTGATCAATTATTATCCTCTTTAGGATAAATTTACTGTGTAGTTCAAAGGAGCTTAGCAATAGAGTACAATTTTCTAGGGAAATTACTACCCTCTTTCGTGAGAAGTAATTCTTTCCTGGTCAATTATTACCTTTCTTAGGAAAAACGTATAGTGTTATTCTAAAGAGTTTAGCAAGAGGGTAGTATTTGCCCGGGATATTATTACGCTATTTCCTATGAAGCCATTCTTTATGGTCAATTATTACCCTTTTTAGGAGTAATTTACTGTGTAGTTGAAGCTAGTTTACTTATGGGGTATAATTTGACCGGGAAATTATTAAAACCTTTCGTGAGATGTATTTTTTTTTGGTCAATAATTACTTTTCTTAGGAGAAATTTACTGTCAAGTTCAAGCGAGATTAGCTATAGCGTTAAAATTGCCCGGGATATTATTACCCTCTTTCGTGACAAGTCACTTTTTGCTGGTCAATTATTACCCTATTTATGAGAAATGTATAGTGTAAAGCTATAGATTTTAGCAACAGAGAATTATTTGCCCAGGATATTATTACCCTTTTTCCTGTGAAGTCATTTTTCCCTTGTCAATTACCCTTGTTAGCAGAAATGTATAGTGTTATTCTACAAAGTTAAGGAAGAGGGTACTATTTGCCCAGAATATTATTACACTTTTTCCTGTGAGTCATTTTTTCCTGGCCAATTATTACCCTTTTTATGATAAATTTACTGTGTAGTTCTAGGAAAATTATTACACTCTTTCGTTAGAAGTAATTCTTTCCTGGTCAATTATTACCCTATTTAGGAGAAATTTACTGTGTAATTCAAGCGAGTTTAGCTATAGGGTAGAATTTTCCCGGGATATTATTACCCTCTTTCGTAAGAAGTCATTTTTTCCTGGTCAATTATTTCCTTCTTTAGGAGAAATTTACTTTGAAGTTCAAGCGAGTTAAGCTATAGTGTACAACTTGCCCGGGATATTATTACCCTCTTTCGTGAGAAGTCATTTTTTTCCTGATCAAATTATTATTTTTCTTAGGAGAAATGTATGGTGTTATTCTATAGAGTTTAGTAAGATGGTAATATTTGGCCGGGATATTATTACGCTATTTCTTTGAAGTCATTTCTTATTGGTCAATTATTAAACTCCTCAGGAGAAATTTACTGTAAATTTGAAGCGAGTTTAGCTACGGGGTAAATATTACATTTTATATTATAATCCCTCTTTCGTTACAAATCATTTTTTCCTGTCCAATTATTACCCTCTTTAACAGAAATGTATAATGCAAATCTATAGAGTTTAGCAAGAGGGTACTAATTGCCCAGGAAATAATTACCCTCTTTCGTGAGAAGCCCTTCTTTCCTGATCAATTATTGCCCTCTTTAGGAGAAATTTACTGTGTAGTTCAAGCGAGTTTAGTTATGGGGTATACTTTAACCGGTAAATTATTACAATCTTTCCTGAGAAGTAATTTTTTCTGGTCAATACTACTTTTCTTAGGAGAAATTAACTGTCAAGTTCTAGCGAGATTAGCTATAGCGTTAAAATTGCCTGGGATATTAGTACCCTCTTTCCTGACAATTCACTTTTTCCTGGTCAATTTTTACCCTCTTTAAGAGAAATGTATAGTGGAAAGCTATAGAGTTTAGCAAGGGGGTACTAATTGCCCGGGAAATTATTACCCTCTTTATTGTGAAGTCATTTTTTCCTGGTCAATTATAACACTTCTTAGGAGAAATTTACTGTAAATTTCAAGAAAGTTTAGCAAGAGGATACATTTTGCAAGGGAAATTATTACCCTCCTTCGTAAGAAGTAATTCTTTCCTGGTCTATTATTACCCTCTTTAGGAGAAATGTACTGTGTATTTAGTGTGAACTTAGATAAAGGTACAATTTGCCAGGGAAACTATTACCCCTTTTCGCAAGAAGTATTTTTCTTGGTGAATTATTACCCTTCTTAGCAGAAATATATAGTGTATATATATAGAGTTTAGCAAGAGGTACTATTTGCCCAGGATATTATTACCTTTTTTCCTGTGAGTAATTTCTTCCTGGAACATTATTACCCTACTTAGGAGAAATTTACTGTGTAGTTAGAATGAGCTTAACTAAAGGGTACAATTTGCCCGGGGAATTATTAACCCTTTTCGCGAGAATTTTTTTTCTGGTGAATTATTACCCTTCTTAGGAGAAAATTATTTTGTTGTTCAAGCGAGTTAACTATAGGGTACAATTTGCCAGGCAAACTATTGCCCTCTTTCGTGAGAAGTTCTTCTTTCCTGATCAATTATTACACTCTTTGGGAGAAATTTATTGTGTAGTTCAAGCGAGCTTACCTATATGGTAAAATTTCCCCGGTAAATTATTACCCTCTTTCGTGAGAAGTCACTTTTTCCTAGTCAATTATTATCATTTTTACGAGAAATTTGCTGTGCAGTTGAAGCAAGCTTAGCTATAGGGTTTAACTCGCCCGGGATATTATTACCGTCTTTGCTGACAAGTCATTTTTCCTGGGCAGCTATTACCCTCTTTAGAAGTAATTTACTGTGCAGTTCAAGCGAGTTTAGCTATAGGTTACAATTTGTCCGGGAAATTATTGCCCTCTTTCGTGAGAAGTAATTCTTTCCTGGTCAATTATAACCCTCTTTTGGGGATATTTACTCTGTAGTTAAAGTGAGCTTAGCTATAGGGTACAATTTGCCCAGGATATTATTCCCCTTTTTTGTGAAGTAATTTATTCGTTGTCAATTATTACCCTTCTTAGGAGAAATATATTGTTTAATTCTGCAGAGGTTAGCAAGAGGGTACTATTTTACCGGGAAATTATTAACCTCTTTCCTGTGAAGTCATTTTTTCCAGGTCAATTATTACCCTATTTAGGAGAAATTTACTGTGTAATTCAATCGAGTTTAGCTATTTGGTACAATTTGCCAGGCAAATTATTACCCTCTTTTGTAAGAAGTCATTTTTCCTGGTCAATTATTACCCTCTTTCGGAGAAATTTACTGTGTAGTTCAAGCGAGTTAAGCTATAGGGTACAATTTAATCGGGATATTATTACCCTCTTTTGTGAGAAGTCATTTTTTCTGGTGAATTATTACCCTTCTTAGGAGAATTTTACTTTGAAGTTCAAGCGAGTTATCTATAGGGTACAATTTGACAGGAAAATTATTACTCTCTTTCATGAGAAGCAATTCTTTTCTGGTCAATTATTACCCTCTTTAGGTGAAATTTACTGTGTAGTTAGAGTGATAAAGCTATAGGGTACAATTTGTCCCGTATATTTTTACCCTCTTTCGTGAGAAGTCATTTTTTCCTGGTCAAATTATTATTTTTCTTAGGAGAAATGTATAGTGTTATTCTATAGAGTTTAGTAAGAGGGTAGTATTTGGCCGGGATATTTTTACGCTATTTCTTTGAAGTCATTTCTTATTGGTCAATTATTAAAATCCTTTGGAGAAATTTACTGTAAATTTCAAGCGAGTTTAGCTACGGGGTAAAAATTACACTAGATATTATTACCCTCTTTCGTTACAAATCATTTTTTCCTGGCCAATTATTACCCTCTTTAACAGAAATGTAAATCTATAGAGTTTAGCAAGAGGGTACTAATTGCCCGGGAAATTATTACCCTTTTTATTGTGAAGTCATTTTTTCCTGGTCAATTATTACCCTCTTTAGAAGAAATTTATTGTGCAGTTGAAGCGAGTTTAGCTATGGAGTACAATTTGCCCGGGAAATAATTACCCTCTTTCGTGAGAACCCATTTTTCCTGATCAATTATTGCCTACTTTAGGCGAAATTTACTGTGTAGTTCAAGCGAGTTTAGCTATGGGGTAGAATTTGACAGGGAAATTGTTACCCTTTTTCGAGAGAAGATTTTTCCTGGTGAATTATTACTTTTCTTAGGAGAAATGTATTGTGCAATCATAAATGGTTTAGCAAAAAGGTACCATTTGCCCGGGAAATTATTACCCTCTTTCCTGAAGAGTGATTTTTTGCTGGTCAATTATTACCTTTCTTAGGAGAAATGTATAGTGTTAAACTATAGAGTTTAACAAGAGGGTAATATTTGCCCGGGATATTGTTACTCTTTTTCCCTTAAAGTTAATATTTGCTCGTCAATTATGACCCTCTTTAGGAGAAATTTACTGTGTAGTTCAAGCGAGGTTAGCAATAGGGTACAATTTGCCACGGATATTATTACCCTCCTTCGTGAGAAGTCATTTTTTCCTGGTGTATTGTCAACTTTCTTAGGAGAAATATATAGTGTTGATCTATAGAGTTTGGCAAGAGGGTAATATTTGCCCGGGATATCATTACTCTTTTTCCTTTAAAGTTCTTTTTTCCTGGTCAATTAAGACACTCTTTAGGAGAAATTTACTTTGTAGTTCAAGCGAGTTTATCTATGGGATACAATTTGCCCGGGATATTATTGCCCTTTTTCCTTTGAAGTCGTTTTTTTCCTGGTCAATTATTACCCTCTTTAGGAGAAATTTACTGTGTAGTTCAAGCGATGTTAGCAATAGGGTACAATTTGCCACGGGTATTATTACCCTCCT
The DNA here is from genome assembly GCF_964235325.1 of Thermobia domestica. Taxonomy (NCBI): domain Eukaryota; kingdom Metazoa; phylum Arthropoda; class Insecta; order Zygentoma; family Lepismatidae; genus Thermobia; species Thermobia domestica. The sequence continues at coordinate 44,580 of NW_027656968.1, read as the reverse complement.
TCGTGAGAAGTCATTTTTTTCCTGGTCTATTATTACCGTTCTTAGGGGAAATATGTAGTGTTAATCTGTAGAGTTTAGCAAGAGGGTAATATTTGCCCGAGATATTATTACCCTTTTTCCTTTTAAGTCTTTTTTTCCTGGTCAATTATTACCCTCTTTAGGAGAAATTTCCTGGTTAGTTCAAGCGAGTTTTGCTATGGGATACAATTTGCCCGGGATATTATTGCCCTTTTTCCTTTGAACTCGTTTTTTCGTGGTCAATTATTACCCTCTTTAGGAGAAATTTACTGTGTAGTTCAAGCGATGTTAGCAATAGGGTACAATTTGCCACGGATATTATTACCCTCCTTCGTGAGAAGTCATTTTTTTCCTGGTCTATTATTACCTTTCTTAGGTGAAATATGTAGTGTTAATCTATAGAGTTTAGCTATGGGGTACAATTTGCCCGGGATATTACAACCCTTTTTCCTTTGAAGTCGTTTTTTCCTGGTCAATTATTACCCTCTTTAGGAGAAATTTACTGTGTAGTTCAAGCGAGGTTAGCAATAGGGTACAATTTGGCACGGATATTATTACCCTCCTTCGTGAGAAGTCATTTTTTCCTGGTGTATTATCACCTTTCTTAGGAGAAATATATAGTGTTGACATATAGAGTTTGGCAAGAGGGTAATATTTGCCTGGGATATTATTACCCTTTTTCCTTTTAAGTCATTTTTTCCTGGTCAATTATTACCCCCTTTAGGAGAAATTTCCTGTGTAGTTCAAGCGGGTTTAGCTATGGGGTACAATTTGCCAGGGAAAATGTTACCCTTTTTCGCGAGAAGATTTTTTCCTGGTGATTTAGTACGATTCTTAGGAGAAGTGTATTGTGTAATCCTAAAGAGTTTAGCAAGAGGGTTCAATTTGCCCGGGAAATTATTACCTTCTTTCGTTAAAATGATTTTTTGCTGGTCAATTATCACCTTTCTTAGGAGAAAGGTAAGTGTTAATCTATAGATTTTCGCAAGAGGGTAATATTTGCCCGGGATATTATTATTCTTTTTCCTTTAAAGTTATTTTTTCTGGTCAATTATGACCTTCTTTGGGAGAAATTTACTGTGTAGTTCAAGCGAATTTAGATACTGGGTACAATTTGCCCGGGATATTATTACCTTTTTTCCTTTGAATTCGCTTTTCCTGGTCAATTATTACGCTCTTTAGGAGAAATTTATTGTGTAGTTCATGCGAGGTTAGCAATAGGGTACAATTTGCCACGGATATTATTACCGTCTTTCGTGAAAAGTCATTTTTTCCTGGTCAATTATTAAACTTCTTAGGAGAATTTTACTTTGAAGTTCAAGCGAGTTAAGCTATAGGGTACAATTTGCCACGGATATTATTACCCTCTTTCGTTTGAAGACATTTTTTCCTGTTCAAATTATTACCTTTCCTAGGAGAAATGTATAGTCTTACTTTATAGAGTTTAGTAAGAGGCGAGTACTTGCCCGGGATATTATTACGCTATTTATTTTGAGGTCATTTTTTCCTGGTCAATTATTAACCTCCTTAGGATAAATTTACTGTAAATTTCATGCGAGTTTAGCAAGAGGATGCAATTTGCCCGGGAAATTATTACCCTCTTTGGTGAGAAGTCATTCTTTCCAAGCCAATTATTACCGTCATTAGGAGAAATTTAGTGTGTAGTTCAAGCTAGTTTAGCTATGGGGTACAATTTACCCGGGAAATTATTAACCTATTTTGTGAGAAGTCAATCTTTCCTGATCAATTATTACACTCTTTAGGAGAAATTTTCTGTGTAGTTCAAGCGAACTTAGCTATAGGGTACAATTTGCCCGGGAAATTATTACCCTCTTTCGTGAGAAGTCATCCTTGTCAATTATTACTATTCTTCGGAGAAATGTATAGTTTAATTCTACAAAGTTTAGAAAGAGGGTACTAATTTCCCTCTACTAATATTGTTACGCTTTTTCCTTTGAAGTCATTTTTTCCTGGTCAATTATTACCCTCTTTAGAAAAAAATTACTGTGCAGCTCAAACGGGTTTAGTAGTAGGGTACAATTTGACAGGGAAATTATTAGCCTTTTTGCTTTGAAGTCATTTTTCCTGGTCAATTATTACCCTCTTTAGGATAAAATTATTGTGTAGTTCAAGCGAGTTTAGTTATGGGGTATACTTTGACTGGGAAATTATTACAATATTTCCTGATAATAGTTTTTTCCTAGTCAATAATTACTTTTCTTAGGAAAAATTTACTGTCAAGTTCAAGCGAGATTAGCTATAGCGTTAAAATTCCCCGGGATATTACTACCCTCTTTCGTGACAACTCACTTTTTCCTGGTCAATTATTACCTTCTTTAAGAGAAATGTATAATGTAATTCTATAGAGTTTAGCAAGATGTATTATTTTACCCCTATTCGCGAGAATTTTTTTTCCTGGTGAATTATTACCCTTCTTACGAGAATTGTATAGTGTAATCCTAAATAGTTTAGAAAGAGGGTACTAATTGCCCGGGAAATTATTAACCTCTTTCTTGTGAAGTCATTTTTTCCTGGTCTATTATTACCATCTTTAGGAGAAATTTACTGTGTAGTTCAAACGAGCTTAGCTATAGGGTACAATTTGCTAGGGAAATTATTACCTTCTTTCCTGTGAAATCATTTTTTCCTGGTGAATTATTACCCGTCTTAGGAGAAATGAATAGTGTAATCCTAAAGAGTTTAGAAAAAATGTACAATTTGCCTGGGATGCTATTAACCTCTTTCGTGAGAAGTCATTTTTTCAGGGTCAATTATTACCTTTCTTAGGAGAAATTTATTGTGTAGTTCAAGCGAGTTTAGCTATAGGGTACCATTTGCCAGGGAAGTTATTACCCTCTTTCGTGAGAAGTCATTCTTTCCTGATCAATTATTATACTCTTTTGAAGAAATTTACTGTGTAGTTCCATCGAACTGAGCTATAGGGTACAATATGCCTGGAATATTATTACCCTTTTTGCTGTGAAGTCATTTTTTCCTGGTCAATTATTACCCTCTTTAAGAGAAATGTATAGTGTAAATCTATAGAGTATAGCAAAAGGGTATTATTTGCCCAAGATATTATTACCCTTTTTCCTCTGAAGTCATTTTTTCTGGTGAATTATTAAACTTCTTAGGAGAAATGAATAGTGTATTCCTAAAGAGTTTACCAAGATGGTACAATTTGTCCGCGATTTTATTAGCCTCTTCCGTGAGAAGTCATTTTTTTCGTTTTCAATTATTACCCTTCTTAGGAGAAATTTATTGTGTAGTTCAAGCGAGTTTAGCTATATGGTACAATTTGCCCGGGATATTTTTACCCTCTTTCGTGACAAGTCATTTTTTCCTGTTCAATTATTACACTTCTTAGGAGAATTTTACTTTGAAGTTCAAGAGAGTTAAGCTATAAGGTACAATTTGACAGGGAAATTATTACCCTCCTTCATGAGAAGCAATTCTTTCCTGGTCAATTATTAAACTCTTTCGGAGAAATTTACTGTGTAGTTAGAGTGATATAGCTAAGGGTACAATTTTTTCCGTATATTATTACCCTCTCTCGTGAGAAGTCATTTTTTCCTGGTTAAATTATTACCCTTCTTAGGAGAAATGTATAGTGTAATTCTATAGAGTTTAGCAAGGGGGTACTATCCCAGGGAAATTATTACCCTCTTTCGTGAGAAGTCATTCTTTCCTGCTCAATTATTACCGTCTTTAGGAGAAATTTACTGTGTAGTTCAAGCGAGGTTAGCTACAGGGTTCAATTTCCCAGGGATATTATTACCCATTTCGCGAGAAGATTTTTTGTTTAAGTGTATTGTGTAATCCTAAAGAGTTTAGCAAGAGGGTACAATTTACCCGGGAAATTATTACCCACTTTCGTGAAAAGTGATTTTTTGCTGGTCAGTTATTACCTTTCTGAGGAGAAATGTATAGTGTTAATCTATAGAGTTTAGCAAGGGGATAATATTTGCCCGGGATATTATTACTGTTTTTCCTTTAAAGTTCTTTTTTCCTGGTCAATTATGACCCTCTTTTGAAGAAATTTACTGTGTAGTTCCATCAAACTGAGCTCTAGGGTACAATATGCCTGGGATATTATTACCTTTTTCCTGTGAAGTCATTTTTTCCAGGTCAATTATAACCCTATTTAGGAGAAATTTACTGTGTAATTCAATCGAGTTTAGCTATTTTGTAAAATTTGCTAGGCAAATTATTACCCTCTTTTGTAAGAAGTCATTTTTTCTGGTCAATTATTACCCTTCTTAGGAGAATTTTACTTTGAAGTTCAAGCGAGGTATCTATAGGGTACAATTTGACAGGGAAATTATTACCCTCTTTCATGAGAAGCAATTCTTTTCTGGTCAATTATTACCCTCTTTAGGTGAAATTTACTGTGTAGTTAGAGTGATAAAGCTATAGGGTACAATTTGTCCCGTATATTTTAACCCTCTTTCGTGAGAAGTCATTTTTTCCTGGTCAAATTATTATTTTTCTTAGGAGAAATGTATAGTGTTATTTTATATAGTTTAGTAAGAGGGTAGTATTTGGCCGGGATATTATTACGCTATTTCTTTGAAGTCATTTCTTATTAGTCAATTATTAAACTCCTTTGGAGAAATTTACTGTAAATTTCAAGCGAGTTTAGCTACAGGGTAAAAATTACACTTGATATTATTACCCTCTTTCGTTACAAATCATTTTTTCCTGGCCAATTATTACCCTCTTTAACAGAAATGTAAATCTATAGAGTTTAGCAAGAGGGTACTAATTGCCCGGGAAATTATTACCCTTTTTATTGTGAAGTCATTTTTTCCTGGTCAATTATTACCCTCTTTAGAAGAAATTTAATGTGCAGTTGAAGCGAGTTAGCTATGGAGTACAATTTGCCGGGAAATAATTACCCTCTTTCGTGAGAACCCATTCTTTCCTGATCAATTATTGCCCTCTTTAGGAGAAATTTACTGTGTAGTTCAAGCGAACTTAGCTATAGGGTATAATTTGGCGGGATATTATTACCCTTTTTGAGGTGAAGTTATTTTTCCTGGTCAATTATTGCCCTCTTTAGAGGAAATTTATTGTGTGGTTCAAGCGAGTTTAGTTATGGGATATACTTTGACCGAGAAATTATTACAATCTTTCCTGAGAAGTAATTTTTTACTGGTCAATACTACTTTCCTTAGGAGAAATTTACTGTCAAGTTAAAGCGAGATTAGCTATAGCGTTAAAATTGCCTGGGATATTACTACCCTCTTTCGTGAAGGTCACTTTTTCCTGGTCAATTATTACCCTCTTTAAGAGGAATGTATGGTGTAAAGCTATAGAGTTTAGCAAGATGGTACTAATTGCCTGGGAAATTATTTCCCTCTTTATTGTGAAGTCATTTTTTCCTTTTCAATTATTACCCTCTTTAGTAGAAATTAACTATGTAGTTCAAGTGAGCTTATCTATAGTGTACAATTTTCCATGGAAATTATTCATCTCTCTCGTGAGAACTCATTTTTTCCCGGTCAATTATATCACTTCTTAGGAGAAACTTACTGTAAATTTCAAGAGAGTTTACCAAGAGGATACATTTTGCAAGGGAAATTATTACCCTCCTTCGTAAGAAGTAATTTTTTCCTGGCCCATTATTACCCTCTTTAGGAGAAATTTACTGTGTAGTTAGAATGAGCTTAACTAAAGGGTACAATTTGCCGGGGAATTTCTACCCCTTTTCGCTAGAAGTTCTTTTTTCTGGTGATTTATTACCCTTCTTAGGAGAAATGTATAGTGTAATCCTAATGAGTTTACCAAGAGGGTACAGTTTGATCGTGATGTTATTAACCTCTTTCGTGAGAAGTCATTTTTTCGTGGTCAATTATTACCCTCTTTAGAAGAAATTTATTGTGCAGTTGAAGCGAGTTTAGCTATCGGGTACAATTTGTCCGGGAAATTATTGCCCTCTTTCGTGAGAAGTCACTTTTTCCTCGTCAATTATTACCGTGTTTACGAGAGATGTATAATGTAATTCTATAGAGTTTATCAAGATAATACTATTTGCCCGAGATATTATTACCCATCTTCCTGTGAAGTCATTTTTTCCTTTTCAATCATTACCCTCTTTAGGAGAAATTTATTGTGTAGTTCAAGCGAGCTTACCTATATGGTAAAATTTGCCCGGGAAATTATTACCCTATTTCCTGTGAAGTCATTTTTTCCATGTCAATTATTACCTTCTTTAGGAGAAATTTACTGTGTAGTTCAAGCGAGTTTAGCTATAGAGTACAAATTGCCGGGAAATTATTGTCCGTCTAGTTATTACTCTCTTTCGTGAGAAGACATTCTTTCCTAGCCAATTATTACCCTCTTTAAAAGAAATTTATTGTGCAGTTGATGCGAGTTTAGCTATGGAGTATAATTTGTCCGGGAAATTATTGCCCTCTTTCGTGAGAAGTCACTTTTTCCTCGTCAATTATTACCGTGTTTAGGAGAGATGTATAATGTAATTCTATAGAGTTTATCAAGAGGGAACAATTTGAACGAGATATTATTACCTTTCTACCTGTGAAGTCATTTTTTCCTTTTCAATTATTACTCTTTTTAGGAGATTTACTATGTAGTTCAAGGAATCTTAGCAATAGGGTTCAATTCGCCAGGGATATTATTACCCTCTTTCTTGTGAAGTCATTCCTTCCTGATCAATAATTACACTCTTTAGGATACATTTCCTGTGTAGCAAGCGAGTTTAGCTATAGGGTACAATTTGCCCTGGATATTATTACCCTCTTTCGTGAGAAGTCATTTTTACCTAGTCAACTATTACTCTCTCTAGGAGTAATTTACTGTGTAGTTCAAGCGATTTTAGCTATGCGGTACAATTTGCCCGGGAAATTAAAACCTGTTTCTTGAGAAGTCATTTTTTCCTTGTCAATTATTAACCCTTTTAGGGAAATTTTACTCTGAAGTTCAAGCGAGTTTAGTATATATGGTACAATTAGACCGGGAAATTATTACCCTAATTCGTAAGAAGTTATTCTTTCCTGTTCAATTAATACCCTCTTTAGGAGAAATTTACTGTGTAGTTCAAGCTAGTTTAGCTATAGTGTACAATTTGCCCGGGATATTATTACCCTCTTTCGTGAGAAGTCATTTTTTCCTGGTCAATTATCACCCTCTTTAGGGGAAATTTAATGTGTAGTTCAAGCGAGTTTAGCTATAGGGTACACAAATTCGCTTGAACTACACAGTAAATTTCTCCTAAAGAGGGTAATAATTGACCAGGAAATAATGACTTTTCACGAAAGAGGGTAATAATGTCCCGGGGAAATTGTACCCTATAGCTGAACTCCATTAAACAGCACAGTCAATTTCCCCTAGAGAGGGTAATATTTGACCAAGAAAAAATGACTTCTCACGAAAGGCGGTAATAAAATCTCCGGCAAATTGTACTCTATAGCTAAACTCCATTGAACTAAACAGTGAATTTCTCCTAAATAGGATAATAATATCTGACGAAAGTGGGTAATAATATCCCGTGCAAATTGCGGCATGTTATTTTACGGCGTTTTGCATACTTCAAGGAAGATTTTTTGAATCAACTTGTAACCCAAATTAAAATGTGGTTTCGTCACTTTGATATGAAAGCCGAACAGCAGTTATGCGAGTGGTGCCATTCAGGATCTCCAAGTCCGAAAAAATTCAAAGCACAAAAGTCGGCAGGAAACGTGCTAGCCTCAATATTCTTGGATAAGAATGATGTTTTCATCTCAGACTACCTTCCAAAAGGCAAATCATAACTGCAGAGTATTATTGCTGTCTGCTAGCTAAGGTAAAGGACGCTATTAAAGAAAAACCCCTGAAAGCTGACACGTGGTGTATTCTTGTTGCAGGACAATCCTTCCGTCCACAAGGATAGCTAGCAATGGATATTCCGAGGGACCTAGGGCTTCAGTGCATTGACAACACACCTTACTCGCCTGATCCTGCCAATTCCAATTATTATCTTTTTCCGAAACTCAAAAGAGCAGTGAAAGGAAAGAAATTTAACAGAGATGAAGGGGTGATAACAGCTGTGGAATAGTTTTTCAGAACTTCAAAAATATTGTTTTAATTTTCTAAGAAGGGTAACTTTATAGAGTTTAGAAAGAAGGTGTAGTTCAAGCGAATTTAGCAAGAGGGTGATATTTGCCGGGAAATTATTACCCTCTTTCGTTAGAAGTCATTATTTCCTGGTAAATTATTAACTCTTTATTAGAAATTTATTGTGTAGTTCAAGCGAGCTTAGCTATAGGGTAAAATTTTAACGGGAAATTATTAAAATTTTTCGTGAGAAGTCATTTTTTCCTGGTCAATTACTCTTCATAGGAGAAATTTACTCTCAAGTTCAAGCGAGTTTAGCTATGGGGTAAAAATTGCCCAGGACATTATTTCTCTCTTTCGTGACAAGTCATTTTTCCTGGTCAATTATTACCCTCTTTAAAAGAAATGTATAATGTAAATCTATAGAGTTTAGCAAGAGGGTACTATCTGCCCAGGATACTATTAGCTTTTTTTATGTGAAGTCATTTCTTACTTGTCAATTATTACCCTTCTTAGGAGAAATGTATAGTTTAATTTTACAGAATTTAGAAAGAGGGTACTATTTGCCCGGGAAGTTATAGCCCTCTTTTTTGTGGAGTCATTTTTTCCTGGTCAATTATTACCGTCTTTGAGAGAAATTTACTGTGCAGTTGAAGCAAGTTTAGCAAGAGATTATATTTTGGCCTGGAAATTATTACCCTCTTTCGTGTGAATTAATTCTTTCCTGGTGAATTAATACCCTCTTTAGGAGGATATTACTGCGTAGCTAGAGTGAGCTTAGCTATAGGGTAAAATTTCCCTGGGATATTTTTTACCCCTTCTCCTTTAAAGTCGTTTTTTCCTGGTCAATTATGACCCTCTTTAGGGGAATTTTACTGTGTAGTTCAAGCGAGTTTAGCTATGAGGTACAATTTGCCCGGGACATTATTACCCTTTTTTCCTTTGAAGTCGTTTTTTCCTTGTCAATTATTACACTCTTTAGGAGAAATTTACTGTGTAGTTCAAGCGATGTTAGCAATAGGGTACAATTTGCCACGGATATTATTAACCTCCTTCGTGAGAAGTCATTTTCTCCTGGTCTATTATTATCTTTCTTAGGAGAAAAATGTAGTGGTTATCTATAGAGTTTAGCAAGAGGGTAATATTTGCCCGGGATATTATTACCCTTTTTCCTTTTAAGTCATTTTTCCTGGTCAATTATTATCATCTTTAGGAGAAATTTACTGTGTAGTTCAAGCGATTTAGCTATGGGGTAAAATTTGCCAGGGAAATTGTTACCCTTTTTCGAGAGAAGATTTTTTCCTGGTGAATTATTACCTTTCTTAGGAGAAGTGTATTGTGTAATCATAAAGAGTTTAGCAAGAGGGCACAATTTGCCATTATTACCCTCTTTCGTGAAAAGTAATTTTTGCTGGTCAATTATTAAACTTCATAGGAGAATTTCACTTTGAAGTTCAAGCGAGTTAAGCTATAGGGCACAATTTGACAGGGAAATTATTACCCTCCTTCATGAGAAGCAATTCCTTCCTGGTCAATTATTAAACTCTTTTGGAGAAATTTACTGCGTAGTTAGAGTGATATAATTTTAGGGTACAATTTTTCCCGTATATTATTACCCTCTTTCGTGAGAAGTACTTTTTCCTGGTTAATTTAATAACTTTTCTTAGGAGAACTGTATATTGTAAATCTGTAGAGTTTAGCAAGAGGGTACTATTTGCCCGGGAAATTATTACCCTCTTTCGTGAGAAGTCATTGTTTCCTGGTCAATTATTACCAACTTTAGGGGAAATTTACTGTGTAGTTCAAGCGAGTTTAGCTACAGGTTTCAATTTCCAAGGGACATTATAACAATTTTTCGCGAGAAGATCTTTTCCTGGTGAATTATTACCCTTCTTAGGAGAAGTGTATAGTGTAATCCTAAAGAGTTTAGCAAGAGGGTACAATTTGCCCGGGAAATTATTACCCTCTTTCGTGAAAAGTGATTTTTTGCTGGACAGTTATTACCTTTCTTAGGAGAAATGTATAGTGTTAGTCTATAGAGTTTAGCAAGAGGGTAATATTTGCCGTGATATTATTAGTATTTTTCCTTTAAAGTCCTTTTTCCTGGTCAATTATGACCCTCTTTAGGAGAAATTTACTTTGTAGTTCAAGCGAGTTTAGCTATGGGGTACAATTTGCCTGGGATATTATTACCCTTTTTCCTTTGAAGTCGTTTTTTCCTGGTCAATTATTACCCTCTTTAAAAGAAATTTACTGTGTAGTTCAAGCGATGTTAGCAATAGGGTACAATTTGCCACGGATATTATTACCCTCCTTCGTGAGAAGTCATTTTCTCCTGGTCTATTAATACCTTTCTTAGGAGAAGTATGTAGTGTTAATCTATAGAGTTTAGCAAGAGGGTAATATTTGCCCGGGATATTATTACTCTTTTTCCTTTAAAGTCCTTTTTTCCTGGTCAATTGTGACCCTCTTTAGGAGAAATTTATTGTGTAGTTCAAGCGAGTTTAGCTATAGGGTACAATTTATCCGGGAAGTTATTACCCTCTTTCGTGAGAAGGCATTCTTTCCAAGCCAATTATTACCGTCATTAAAGGAAATTTACTGTGTAGTTCAAGCGAGTTAAACTATAGGGTACAATTTGACAGGGAAATTATTACCTTCTTCCATGAGAAGCAATTCCTTCCTGGTGAATTATTAAACTCTTTCGGAGAAATTTACTGTGTAGTTAGAGTGATATAGGTATAGGGTACAATTTTTCAGGTATATTATTACCCTCTTTCGTGAGAAATCATTTTCTCCTGTTCAAATTATTACCTTTCTTAGGAGAAATGTATAGTGCTACTTTATAGAGTTTAGTAAGAGGGTAGTATTTGCCCGGGATATTATTACGCTATTTCCTTTGAGGTCATTTTTTCCCGGTCAATTATTACCCTCTTTAAGAGACATGTATAATGTAATACTACAGAGTTTAGCAAGATGTATTATTTTGCCCTTTTTCGCGAGAAGTTTTTTTTCCCGGTGAGTTATTACCCTTCTTACGAGAATTGTATAGTGTAATCCCAAAAAGTTTAGAAAGAGGGAACTAATTGCCCGTGAAATTATTACCCTCTTTCTTTAGAAGTCATTCTTCGTGATCAATTATTACACTCTTTAGAAGAAATTTACTGTGCAGTTCCATCAAACTTAGCTATAGGGTACAATATGCCTGGGATATTATTACCCATTTTACTGTCAAGTCATTTTTTCCTGTTCAATTATTAAACTCTTTAGGAGAAATTTATTGTGTAGTTCAAACGAGTTTAGCTATAGGGTACACTTTGACCGGGAAATTATTACAATCTTTCGTGAGAATTCATTTTTTCCTGGTCAATAATTATTTTTCTTAGGAGAAATTTACTGTCAAGGTCAAGCGAGTTTAGCTATAGGGTAAAAATTGCTCGGGATATTATTACCCTCAGTCGTACAAGACATTTTTGCCTGGTCCATTATTACCCTCTTTAAGAGAAACGTATAGTGCAAATCTATAGAGTATAGCAAGAGGGTATTATTTGCCCAGGATTTTATTACCCTTTTTCCTGTGAAGTCATTTTTTCCTGGTGAATTATTACCCTTCTTAGGAGTAATTTATTGTGTAGTTCAAGCGAGTTTAGCTATATGGTACAAATTGCCCGGACATTTTACCCTCTTTCGTGACAAGTCATTTTTTCCTAGTCAATTATAAAACTTCTTAGGATAATTTTACTTTGAAGTTGAACAGAGTTAAGCTATAGGGTACAATTTGACAGGGAAATTATTACCCTCCTTCATGAGAAGCAATTCTTTCCTGATCAATTATTAAACTCTATCGGAGAAATTTACTGTGTAGTTAGAGTGATATAGGTATAGGGTACAATTTTTCCCGTATATTATTACACTCTTTCGTGAGAAGTCATTTTTTCCTACTTAAATTATTACCTTTCTTAGGAGAAATGTTAAGTGTAATTCTTTAGAGTTTAGCAACAGGGTACTATTTGCCAGGGAAATTATTACCTTCTTTCGTGAGAAGTCATTCTTTCCTGGTCAATTATTACCGGCTTTATTAGAAATTTACTGTGTAGTTCAAGCTACTTTAGCTACAGGGTTTAATTTCCCTGGGATATTATTACACTATTTCCTTTGAGGTCATTTTTTCCTGGTGATTTATTACCCTTGTTAGAAGTGTATAGTGTAACCCTAAAGAGTTTAGCACGAGGGTATAATTTGCACGGGAAATTTTTACCCTCTTTCGTGAAAAGTGATTTTTTGCTGGTCAATTATTACCTTTCTTAGGAGAAATGTATTGTGTTAATCTATAGAGTTTAGGAAGAGGGTAATATTTGTCCGGGATATCATTACTCTTTTTCCTTTAATGTTATTATTTCCTGGTCAATTATGACCCTCTTTAGGAGAAATTTACTGCGTAGTTGAAGCGGATTTTGCTATGGGGTACATTGCCCGGGATATTATAACCCTTTTTCCTTTGAAGTCGTTTTTTCCTGGTCAATTATTACCCTCTTTAGGAGAAACTTACTGTGTAGTTCAAGCGAGGTTAGCAATAGGGTACAATGTGCCACGGGTATTATTACCCTCCTTCGTGAGAAGTCATTTTTCCTGCTCTCTTATTACCTTTCTCAGGAGAAATATATAGTGTTGATCTTTAGAGTTTGGCAAGAGGGTAATATTTGCCCGGGATATTATTACCCTCTTTCCTTTTAAGTCACTTTTTCCTGGTCAATTATTACTCTCTTTAGGAGAAATTTCCTATGTAGTTCAAGCGAGTTTAGCTATGGGGTACAATTTGCCAGGGAAATTGTTACCCTTTTCGCGAGAAGATTTTTTCCTGGTGAATTAATACCTTTCTTAGGAGAAGTGTATTGTGTAATCCTTAAGCGTTTAGCAAGAGGGTTCAATTTGCCCGGGAAATCATTGCCATCTTTCGTGAAAAGTGATTTTTTGTTCGTCAATTATTACCTTTCTTAGGAGAAAGGTATAGTGTTAATCTATAGAGTTTAGCAAGAGGGTAATATTTGCCCGGGATATTATTATTCTTTTTCCTTTAAAGTTATTTTTTCCTGGTCAATTATGACCTTCTTAGGGAGAAATTTACTGTGTAGTTCAAGAGAGGTTAGCTATGGGGTACAATTTGCCTGGGATATTATTACTTTTCTCCTTTGAAGTCGTTTTTTCCTGGTCAATTATTACGCTCTTTAGGAGAAATTTACTGTGTAGTTCATGCAAGGTTAGCAATAGGGTACAATTAGCCACGGATATTATTACCCCCTTTCGTGAAAAGTCTTTTTTTTCTGATCAATAATTAAACTTCTTGGGAGAATTTTGCTTTGAAGTTCAAGCGAGTTAAGCTATAGGGTACAATTTGACAGGAAAATTATTACCCTCTTTTATGAGAACCAATTCCTTCCTTTTGAATTATTAAACTCTTTCGGAGAAATTTACTGTGTAGTTAGAGTGATATAGGTATAGGGTACAATTTTTCTCGTGTATTATTACCCTCTTTCGTGAGAAGTCATTTTTTCCTTTTCAAATTATTACCTTCCTTAGGAGAAATGTATAGTGTTACTTTATAGAGTTAATAAGAGGGTAGTATTTGCCCGGGATACTATTACCCTATTTCCTTTGAAGTCATTTTTTCCTGGTCAATTATTAACGTCCTTAGGTGAAATTTACTGTAAATTTCATGCGAGTTTAGATAGGTAATGCTATTTGCCCGGGAAATTTTTACCCTCTTTTGTGAGAAGTCATTCTTTCGAAGCCAATTATTACCGTCATTAGGAGAAACTTACTATGTAGTACAAGCGAGTTTAGCTACAGGGTTCAATTTCCCAGGGATCTTATTACCCTTTTTCGCGAGAAGATTTTTTCCTGGTGAATTATTACCTTTCTTAGGAGAAGTGTATAGTGTAAATCTAAAGGGTTTAGCAAGAGGGTACAATTTGCCCGAGAAATTATTACCCTCTTTTGTGAAAAGTGATTTTTTGCTTGTCAGTTATTACCTTTCTTAGGAGAAATGTATAGTGTTAATCTATAGAGTTTAGCAAGAGGGTAATATTTGCCCGGGATATTATTACCCTTTTTCCTTTAAGTCATTTTTTCCTGGTCAATTATGACCTTCTTAAGAGAAAATTACTGGGAAGTTCAAGCGAGTTTAGCTATAGGGTACAATGTATCCGGGAAATAATTGCCATCTTATATAAGAAGCCATTCTTTCCTGGTCAATTATTACCATCTTTAGGAGAAATGTAAAGTGTAATTCTATAGAGTTTAGCAAGAGGGTACCATTTGCTCGGGAAATTATTACCCTCTTTCGTGAGAAGTCATTCTTTCGTGGTCAATTATTACCGTTCTTAGGAGAAATTTACTGTCTAGTTCAAGCGACTTTAGCTACATGGTTCAATTTCCCTGGGATATTATTACACTATTTCCTTTGAGGTAATTTTTTCCTGGTGAATTAATACCCTTCTTAGAAGTGTATAGTGTAATCCTAAAGAGTTTAGCAATAGGGTACAATTTGACAGGGAAATTATTAGCCTTTTTGCTTTGAAGTCATTTTTCGATGTCAATTATTAACCTCTTTAGGAGAAAATTATTGTGTAGTTCAAGCGAGTTTAGTTAATGGGTATACTTTGACCGGAAAATTATTACAATATTTCCTGATAAGTAGTTTTTTTCTAGTCAATAATTACTTTTCTTAGGAAACATTTACTGTCAAGTTCAAGCGAGATTAGCTATAGCGTTAAAATTGCCCGGGATATTACTACCCTCTTTCGTGACAATTCATTTTTTCCTGGTCAATTATTACCCTCTTTAAGAGAAATGATAATGTAATTCTATAGAGTTTAGCAAGATGTATTATTTTGCCGTTTTTCGCGGGAAGTTTTTTTTCCTTTTGAATAATTACCCTTCTTACGAGAATTGTATAGTGTAATCCCAAAGAGTTTAGAAAGAGGGTACTAATTGCCCGGGAAATTATTAACCTCTTTCTTGTGAAGTCATTCTTTCCTGGTCTATTATTACCATCTTTAGGAGAAATTTACTGCGTAGTTCAAACGAGCTTAGCTATAGCGTACAGTTTGCCAGGGAAATTATTACCCTCTTTCGTGAGAAGTCATTCTTTCGTGATCAATTATTACACTCTTTAGAAGAAATTTACTGTGCAGTTCCATCGAATTAAGCTATAGGGTACAATCTGCCTGGGATATTATTACCCATTTTACTGTGAAGTCATTTTTTCCTGTTCAATTATTAAACTATTTAGGAGAAATTTATTGTGTGGTTCAAGCGAGTTTAGCTATAGGGTACACTTTGACCGGGAAATTATTACAATCTTTCGTGAGAAGTCATTTTTTCCTGGTCAATAATTATTTTTCTTAGGAGAAATTTACTGTCAAGCTCAATCGAGTTTAGCTATAAGGTAACAATTGCTCGGGATATTATTACCGTCAGTCGTACAAGACATTTTTGCCTGGTCCATTATTACCCTCTTTAAGAGAAACGTATAGTGTAAATCTATAGAGTATAGCAAGAGGGTATTATTTGCCCAGAATTTTATTACCCTTTTTCCTGTGAAGTCATTTTTTCCTGGTGAATTATTACCCTTCTTAGGAGTAATTTATTGTGTAGTTCAAGCGAGTTTAGCTATATGGTACAATTTGCCCGGATATTTTTTTACCCTCTTTCGTGACAAGTCATTTTTTCCTAGTCAATTATAAAACTTCTTAGGAGAATTTTACTTTGAAGTTCAACAGAGTTAAGCTATAGGATACAATTTGACAGGGAAATTATTACCCTCCTTCATGAGAAGCAATTCTTTCCTGGTCAATTATTAAATTCTTTCGGAGAAATTTACTGTGTAGTTAGAGTGATATAGGTATGGGGTAATATTTTTCCCGTATATTATTACCCTATTTCGTGAGAAGTCATTTTTTCCTAGTTAAATTATTACCTTTCTTAGGAGAAACGTATAGTGTAATCCGAAAGAGTTTTGCAAGACGGTACAATTTACCCGGGAACTTATTACCCTCTTTCGTGAAAAGTGATTTTTTGCTGCTCAGTTATTACCTTTCTTAGGAGAAATGTATAGTTTTAATCTATAGAGTTTAGCAACAGGGTACTATTTACCAGGGAAATTATTACCCTCTTTCGTGAGAAGTCATTCTTTCCTGTTCAGTTATTACCGTCTTTAGGAGAAATTTACTGTGTAGTTCAAGCGAGTTTAGGTACAGGGTTCAATTTCCCAGGGACATTATTACCCCTTTTTGCGAGAAGATTTTTTCCTGGTGAATTATTACCCTTCTTAGGAGAAGTGTATAGTGTAATCCGAAAGAGTTTTGCAAGAGGGTACAATTTACACGGGAAATTATTACCCTCTTTCGTGAAAAGTGATTTTTTGCTGGTCAGTTATTACCTTTTTTAGGAGAAATGTACAGTGTTAATCTATAGAGTTTAGCAAGAGGGTAATATTTGCCCGGAATATTATTACTCTTTTTCCTTTAAAGTTTTTTTTCCTGGTGAATTATGACCTTCTTTAGGAAAAATTTACTGTGAAGTTCAAGCGAGTTTAACTATAGGGAACAATTTATCCGGGAAATTATTGCCCTCTTTCATGAGAAGTCATTCTTTCGTGGTCAATTATTACCATCATTAGGAGAAATGTATAGTGTAATTCTTTGGAGTTTAGCAAGAGGATGCTATTTGCCAGGGAAATTATTACCCTCTTTCGTGAGAAGTCATTCTTTCCTGGTCAATTATTACCGGCTTTAGGGGAAATTTACTGTGTAGTTCAAGCGACTTTAGCTAAAGGGTTTAATTTCCGTGGAATATTATTACACTATTTCCTTTGAGGTCATTTTTTCCTGGTGAATTATTACCCTTGTTAGAAGTGTATAGTGTAACCCTAAAGAGTTTAGCACGAGGGTAAAATTTGAACGGGAAATTATTACCCTCTTTCGTGAAAAGTGATTTTTTGCTGGTCAATTATTACCTTTCTTAGGAGAAATGTATAGTGTTAATCTATAGAGTTTAGCAAGAGGGTAATATCTGCCCGGGATATTGTTACTCTTTTTCGTTTAAAGTTATTATTTCCTGGCCAATTATGACCCTCTTTAGGAGAAATTTACTGCGTAGTTCAAGCGAATTTTGCTATGGAGTACAATTTGCCCGGGATATTATAACCCTTTTTCCTTTGAAGTCGTTTTTTCCTTGTCAATTATTACCCTCTTTAGGAGAAATTTACTGTGTAGTTCAAGCGAGGTTAGCAATAGGGTACAATGTGCCACGGGTATTATTACCCTCCTTCGTGAGAAGTCATTTTTAATGGTTATTATTACCTTTCTTAAGAGAAATATATAGTGTTGATCTATAGAGTTTGGCAAGAGGGTAATATTTGCCCGGGATATTAATACCCTTTTTCCTTTTAAGTCACTTTTTCCTGGTCAATTATTACTCTCTTTAGGAGAAATTTCCTGTGTAGTTCAAGCGAGTTTAGCTATGGGGTACACTTTGCCAGGGATATTATTACCCCTTTTTGCTTTTTTTTCCTGGTGAATTATTACCCTTCTTAGGAGAAGTGTATTATGAAATTCTAAAGAGTTTAGCAAGAGGGTACAATTTGCCCGGAAAATTATTAATCTCTTTCGTGAAAAGTGATTTTTTGCTGGTCAGTTATTACCTTTCTTAGGAGAAATGTATAGTGTTAATCTATAGAGTTTAGCAAGAAGGTAATATTTGCCCGGGATATCATTACTCTTTTTCCTTTAAAGTTCTTTTTTTCCTGGTCAATTATGACCCTCTTTAGGAGAAAATTTACTGTGTAGTTCAAGCGAGTTTAGCTATGGGATTCAATTTGCCCGGGATATTATTGCCCTTTTTCCTTTGAAGTCGTTTTTCTCCTGGTCAATCATTACCATCTTTAGGAGAAATTTACTGTGTAGTTCAAGCGATGTTAGCAATAGGGTACAATTTGCCACGGATATTATTACCCTCCTTCGTGAGAAGTCATCTTTCTCCTGGTCTATTATTACCTTTCTTAGGGGAAATATGTAGTGTTATTCTATAGAGTTTATCAAGAGGGTAATATTTGCCCGGGATATTATTACCCTTTTTCCTTTTAAGTCATTTTTTCCTGGTCAATTATTATCCTCTTTAGGAGAAATTTACTGAGTAGTTCAAGCGATTTTAGCTATGGAGTAGAATTTGCCAGGGAAATTATTGCCCTCTTTCATGAGAAGACATTCTTTCCTGGTCAACTATTACTATCTTTAGGAGAAATGTAAAGTGTAATTCTATAGAGTTTAACAAGAGGGTACCATTTGCTCGGGAAATTATTACCCTCTTTCGTGAGAAGTCATTTTTTCGTGGTCAATTATTACCGTCTTTAGGAGAAATTTACTGTGTAGTTCAAGCGACTTTAGCTACAGGGTTCAATTTCCCTGCGATATTATTACACTATTTCCTTTGAGGTCATTTTTTCCTGGTGAATTAATACTCTTCTTAGAAGTGTATAGTGTAATCCTAAAGAGTTTAGCAAGAGGGTATAATTTGCCCGGGAAATTATTACCCTTTTTCGTGAAATATGATTTTTTGCTGGTCAATTATTACCTTTCTTAGGAGAAATGTATAGTGTTAATCTATAGAGTTTAGCAAGAGGGTAATATTTGCCCGGGATATTGTTACTGTTTTTTTTCTTAAAGTTATTATTTCCTCGTCAATTATGACCCTCTTTAGGAGAAATTTACTGTGTAGTTCAAGCGAGTTTAGCTGTGGGGTACAATTTGCCCTGGATATTATAACCCTTTTTCCTTTGAAGTCGTTTCTTCCTGGTCAATTATTACCTTCTTTAGGAGAAATTTACTGTGTAGTTCAAGCGAGGTTAGCAATAGGGTACAATTTGCCACGGATATTATTACCCTCCTTCGTGAAAAGTCATTTTTTCCTGGTGTACTATCACCTTTCTTAGTAGAAATATCAAATGTAATTCTATAGAGTTTAGCCAGAGTGTATTATTTGCCCAGGATATTATTACCCTTTTCCTGTGAAGTCATTTTTTCCTGGTGAATTATTACCCTTCTTAGAAGAAATGAATAGTGTAATCCTAAAGAGTTTAGAAAAAGGGTACAATTTGCCTGGGATGCTATTAACCTCTTTCGTGAGAAGTCATTTTTTCAGGGTCAATTATTAACCTTCTTAGGAGAAATTTATTGTGTAGTTCAAGCGAGTTTAGCTATAAGGTACAATTTGCCAGGGAAATTATAACCCTCTTTCGTGAGAAGACATTCTTTCCTGATCAATTATTATACTCTTTTGAAGAAATTTACTGTGTAGTTCAATCGAACTGAGCTATAGTGTACAATATGCCTGGGATATTATTACCTTTTTTGCTGTGAAGTCATTTTTTCCTGGTCAATTATTACCCTCTTTAGGAGAAATTTATAGTGTAGTTCAAACGAGTTTAGCTATATGGTACAATTTGCCCGGGATATTTTTACACTCTTTCGTGACAAGTCATTTTTTCCTGGTCAATTTTTAAATTTCTTAGGAGAATTTTACTTTGAAATTCAAGGGAGTTAAGCTATAGGGTACAATTTGACAGGGAAATTATTACCCTCCTTTATGAGAAGCAATTCTCTCCTGGTCAATTATTAAACTCTTTCGGAGAAATTTACTGTGTAGTTAGAGTGATATAGATATAGGGAACAATTTCTCCCGTATATTATTAACCTCTTTCGTGAGAAGTCATTTTTCCTAGTTAAATTATTACCTTTCTTAGGAGAAATGTATAGTGTAATTCTTTAGAGTTTAGCAAGAGTGTACTATTTGCCAGGGAAATTATTACCCTCTTTCGTGAGAATTCATTCTTTCCTGGTCAAAAATTACCGTCTTTAGGAGAAATTTACTGTGTAGTTCAAGCGAGTTTAGTTAAATGGTTCAATTTCCCAGGGATATTATTACCCTTTTCCCGAGAAGATTTTCTGCTGGTGAATTATTACCCTTCTTAGGAGAAGTGTATAGTGTAATTCTAAAGAATTTAGTAAGAGGGTATAATTTGCCCGGGAAATTATTACCCTCTTTCGTGAAAAGTGATTTTTTGCTTGTCAGTTATTACCTTTCTTAGGAGAAATGTATAGTGTTAATCTATAGAGCTTAGCAAGAGGGTAATATTTGCCCGGGATATCATTACTCTTTTTCCTTTAAAGTTCTTTTTTCCTGGACAATTATGACCCTCTTTAGGAGAAAATTTACTATGTAGTTCAAGCGAGTTTACCTATGGGATGCAATTTGCCCGGGATATTATTGCCCTTTTTCCTTTGAAGTCGTTTTTTTCTTGGTCAATTATTACCCTCTTTAGGAGAAATTTACTGTGTAGTTCAAGCGATGTTAGCAATAGGGTACAATTTGCCACGGATATTATTACCCTCCTTCGTGAGAAGTCATCTTTCTCCTGGTCTATTATTAAATTTCTTAGGGGAAATATGTAGTGTTAATCTATAGAGTTTAGCAAGAGGGTAATATTTGCCCGGGATATTATTACCCTTTTTCCTTTAAGTCATTTTTTCCTGGTCAATTATGACCTTCTTAAGAGAAAATTACTGGGAAGTTCAAGCGAGTTTAGCTATAGGGTACAATGTATCCGGGAAATAATTGCCCTCTTATATAAGAAGCCATTCTTTCCTGGTAAATTATTACCATCTTTAGGAGAAATGTAAAGTGTAATTCTATAGAGTTTAGCAAGAGGGTACCATTTGCTCGGGAAATTATTACCCTCTTTCGTGAGAAGTCATTCTTTCGTGGTCAATTATTACCGTTCTTAGGAGAAATTTACTGTCTAGTTCAAGCGACTTTAGCTACAGGGTTCAATTTCCCTGGGATATTATTACACTATTTCCTTTGAGGTCATTTTTTCCTGGTGAATTAATACCCTTCTTAGAAGTGTATAGCGTAATCCTAAAGAGTTTAGCAATAGGGTACAATTTGACAGGGAAATTATTAGCCTTTTTGCTTTGAAGTCATTTTTCGATGTCAATTATTACCCTCTTTAGGAAAAATTATTGTGTAGTTCAAGCGAGTTTAGTTAAGGAGTATACTTTGACCGGGAAATTATTACAATATTTCCTGATAAGTAGTTTTTTTCTAGTCAATAATTACTTTTCTTAGGAAACATTTACTGTCAAGTTCAAGCGAGATTAGCTATAGCGTTAAAATTGCCCGGGATATTACTACCCTCTTTCGTGACAATTCATTTTTTCCTGGTCAATTATTACCCTCTTTAAGAGAAATGATAATGTAATTCTATAGAGTTTAGCAAGATGTATTATTTTGCCGTTTTTCGCGGGAAGTTTTTTTTTCCTTTTGAATAATTACCCTTCTTACGAGAATTGTATAGTGTAATCCCAAAGAGTTTAGAAAGAGGGTACTAATTGCCCGGGAAATTATTAACCTCTTTCTTGTGAAGTCATTCTTTCCTGGTCTATTATTACCATCTTTAGGAGAAATTTACTGCGTAGTTCAAACGAGCTTAGCTATAGCGTACAGTTTGCCAGGGAAATTATTACCCTCTTTCGTGAGAAGTCATTCTTTCGTGATCAATTATTACACTCTTTAGAAGAAATTTACTGTGCAGTTCCATCGAACTAAGCTATAGGGTACAATCTGCCTGGGATATTATTACCCATTTTACTGTGAAGTCATTTTTTCCTGTTCAATTATTAAACTATTTAGGAGAAATTTATTGTGTGGTTCAAGCGAGTTTAGCTATAGGGTACACTTTGACCGGGAAATTATTACAATCTTTCGTGAGAAGTCATTTTTTCCTGGTCAATAATTATTTTTCTTAGGAGAAATTTACTGTCAAGCTCAAGCGAGTTTAGCTATAAGGTAACAATTTCTCGGGATATTATTACCGTCAGTCGTACAAGACATTTTTGTCTGGTCCATTATTACCCTCTTTGAGAGAAACGTATAGTGTAAATCTATAGAGTATAGCAAGAGGGTATTATTTGCCCAGGATTTTATTACCCTTTTTCCTGTGAAGTCATTTTTTCCTGGTGAATTATTACCCTTCTTAGGAGTAATTTATTGTGTAGTTCAAGCGAGTTTAGCTATATGGTACAATTTGCCCGGATATTTTTACCCTCTTTCGTGACAAGTCATTTTTTCCTAGTCAATTATAAAACTTCTTAGGAGAATTTTACTTTGAAGTTCAACAGAGTTAAGCTATAGGATACAATTTGACAGGGAAATTATTACCCTCCTTCATGAGAAGCAATTCTTTCCTGGTCAATTATTAAATTCTTTCGGAGAAATTTACTGTGTAGTTAGAGTGATATAGGTATGGGGTAATATTTTTCCCGTATATTATTACCCTATTTCGTGAGAAGTCATTTTTTCCTAGTTAAATTATTACCTTTCTTAGGAGAAACGTATAGTGTAATCCGAAAGAGTTTTGCAAGACGGTACAATTTACCCGGGAACTTATTACCCTCTTTCGTGAAAAGTGATTTTTTGCTGCTCAGTTATTACCTTTCTTAGGAGAAATGTATAGTTTTAATCTATAGAGTTTAGCAACAGGGTACTATTTACCAGGGAAATTATTACCCTCTTTCGTGAGAAGTCATTCTTTCCTGTTCAGTTATATCCGTCTTTAGGAGAAATTTACTGTGTAGTTCAAGCGAGTTTAGGTACAGGGTTCAATTTCCCAGGGACATTATTACCCTTTTTCGCGAGAAGATTTTTTCCTGGTGAATTATTACCCTTCTTAGGAGAAGTGTATAGTGTAATCCGAAAGAATTTTGCAAGAGGGTACAATTTACACGGGAAATTATTACCCTCTTTCGTGAAAAGTGTTTTTTTGCTGGTCAGTTATTACCTTTTTTAGGAGAAATGTACAGTGTAAATCTATAGAGTTTAGCAAGAGGGTAATATTTGCCCGGAATATTATTACTCTTTTTCCTTTAAAGTTTTTTTTCCTGGTGAATTATGACCTTCTTTAGGAAAAATTTACTGTGAAGTTCAAGCGAGTTTAGCTATAGGGAACAATTTATCCGGGAAATTATTGCCCTCTTTCATGAGAAGTCATTCTTTCCTGGTCAATTATTACCATCATTAGGAGAAATGTATAGTGTAATTCTTTGGAGTTTAGCAAGAGGGTGCTATTTGCCAGGGAAATTATTACCCTCTTTCGTGAGAAGTCATTCTTTCCTGGTCAATTATTACCGGCTTTAGGGGAAATTTACTGTGTAGTTCAAGCGACTTTAGCTACAGGGTTTAATTTCCGTGGAATATTATTACACTATTTCCTTTGAGGTCATTTTTTCCTGGTGAATTATTACCCTTGTTAGAAGAGTATAGTGTAACCCTAAAGAGTTTAGCACGAGGGTAAAATTTGAACGGGAAATTATTACCCTCTTTCGTGAAAAGTGATTTTTTGCTGGTCAATTATTACCTTTCTTAGGAGAAATGTATAGTGTTAATCTATAGAGGTTAGCAAGAGGGTAATATCTGCCCGGGATATTGTTACTTTTTTTCCCTTAAAGTTATTATTTCCTGGCCAATTATGACCCTCTTTAGGAGAAATTTACTGCGTAGTTCAAGTGAGTTAAGCTATAGGGTAAAATTTGATCGGGATATTATTACCCTCTTTTGTGAGAAGTCATTTTTTCTGGTCAATTATTACCCTTCTTAGGAGAATTTTACTTTGAAGTTCAAGCGAGTTATCTATAGGGTACAATTTGACAGGGAAATTATTACCCTCTTTCATGAGAAGCAATTCTTTTCTGGTCAATTATTACCCTCTTTAGGTGAAATTTACTGTGTAGTTAGAGTGATAAAGCTATAGGGTACAATTTGTCCCGTATATTTTTACCATCTTTCGTGAGAAGTCATTTTTTCCTGGTCAAATTATTATTTTTCTTAGGAGAAATGTATAGTGTTATTTTATATAGTTTAGTAAGAGGGTAGTATTTGGCCGGGATATTATTACGCTATTTCTTTGAAGTCATTTCTTATTAGTCAATTATTAAACTCCTTTGGAGAAATTTACTGTAAATTTCAAGCGAATTTAGCTACAGGGTAAAAATTACACTTGATATTATTACCCTCTTTCGTTACAAATCATTTTTTCCTGGCCAATTATTACCTTCTTTAACAGAAATGTAAATCTATAGAGTTTAGCAAGAGGGTACTAATTGCCCGGGAAATTATTACCCTTTTTATTGTGAAGTCATTTTTTCCTGGTCAATTATTACCCTCTTTAGAAGAAATTTAATGTGCAGTTGAAGCGAGTTTAGCTATGGAGTACAATTTGCCCGGGAAATAATTACCCTCTTTCGTGAGAACCCATTCTTTCCTGATCAATTATTGCCCTCTTTAGGAGAAATTTACTGTGTAGTTCAAGCGAACTTAGCTATAGGGTATAATTTGGAGGGATATTATTACCCTTTTTGAGGTGAAATTATTTTTCCTGGTCAATTATTACCCTCTTTAGAGGAAATTTATTGTGTGGTTCAAGCGAGTTTAGTTATGGGATATACTTTGACCGAGAAATTATTACAATCTTTCCTGAGAAGTAATTTTTTACTGGTCAATACTACTTTCCTTACGAGAAGTTTACTGTCAAGTTAAAGCGAGATTAGCTATAGCGTTAAAATTGCCTGGGATATTACTACCCTCTTTCGTGAAGGTCACTTTTTCCTGGTCAATTATTATCCTCTTTAAGAGGAATGTATAGTGTAAAGCTATAGAGTTTAGCAAGATGGTACTAATTGCCTGGGAAATTATTACCCTCTTTATTGTGAAGTCATTTTTTCCTTTTCAATTATTACCCTCTTTAGTAGAAATTAACTATGTAGTTCAAGTGAGTTTATCTATAGTGTACAATTTTCCATGGAAATTATTCACCTCTCTCGTGAGAACTCATTTTTTCCCGGTCAATTATATCACTTCTTAGGAGAAACTTACTGTAAATTTCAAGAGAGTTTACCAAGAGGATAAATTTTGCAAGGGAAATTATTACCCTCCTTCGTAAGAAGTAATTTTTTCCTGGACCATTATTACCCTCTTTAGGAGAAATTTACTGTGTAGTTAGAATGAGCTTAACTAAAGGGTACAATTTGCCCGGGGAATTTCTACCTCTTTTCGCTAGAAGTTCTTTTTTCTGGTGATTTATTACCGTTCTTAGGAGAAATGTATAGTGTAATCCTAATGAGTTTACCAAGAGGGTACAGTTTGATCGTGATGTTATTAACCTCTTTCGTGAGAAGTCATTTTTTCGTGGTCAATTATTACCCTCTTTAGAAGAAATTTATTGTGCAGTTGAAGCGAGTTTAGCTATCGGGTACAATTTGTCCGGGAAATTATTGCCCTCTTTCGTGAGAAGTCACTTTCTCCTCGTCAATTATTACCGTGTTTACGAGAGATGTATAATGTAATTCTATAGAGTTTATCAAGATAATACTATTTGCCCGAGATATTATTACCCATCTTCCTGTGAAGTCATTTTTTCCTTTTCAATCATTACCCTCTTTAGGAGAAATTTATTGTGTAGTTCAAGCGAGCTTACCTATATGGTAAAATTTGCCCGGGAAATTATTACCCTATTTCCTGTGAAGTCATTTTTTCCATGTCAATTATTACCTTCTTTAGGAGAAATTTACTGTGTAGTTCAAGCGAGTTTAGCTAAGGAGTACAAATTGCCGGGAAATTATTGTCCGTCTAGTTATTACTCTCTTTCGTGAGAAGACATTCTTTCCTTAGCCAATTATTACCCTCTTTAAAAGAAATTTATTGTGCAGTTGATGCGAGTTTAGCTATGGAGTATAATTTGTCCGGGAAATTATTGCCCTCTTTCGTGAGAAGTCACTTTTTCCTCGTCAATTATTACCGTGTTTAGGAGAGATGTATAATGTAATTCTATAGAGTTTATCAAGAGGGAACAATTTGAACGAGATATTATTACCTTTCTACCTGTGAAGTCATTTTTTCCTTTTCAATTATTACTCTTTTTAGGAGATTTACTATGTAGTTCAAGGAATCTTAGCTATAGGGTTCAATTCGCCAGGGATATTATTACCCTCTTTCTTGTGAAGTCATTCCTTCCTGATCAATAATTACACTCTTTAGGATACATTTCCTGTGTAGCAAGCGAGTTTAGCTATAGGGTACAATTTGCCCTGGATATTATTACCCTCTTTCGTGAGAAGTCATTTTTACCTAGTCAACTATTACTCTCTCTAGGAGTAATTTACTGTGTAGTTCAAGCGATTTTAGCTATGCGGTACAATTTGCCCGGGAAATTAAAACCTGTTTCTTGAGAAGTCATTTTTTCCTTGTCAATTATTAACCCTTTTAGGGAAATTTTACTCTGAAGTTCAAGCGAGTTTAGTATATATGGTACAATTAGACCGGGAAATTATTTCCCTAATTCGTAAGAAGTTATTCTTTCCTGTTCAATTAATACCCTCTTTAGGAGAAATTTACTGTGTAGTTCAAGCTAGTTTAGCTATAGTGTACAATTTGCCCGGGATATTATTACCCTCTTTCGTGAGAAGTCATTTTTTCCTGGTCAATTATCACCCTCTTTAGGGGAAATTTAATGTGTAGTTCAAGCGAGTTTAGCTATAGGGTACACAAATTCGCTTGAACTACACAGTAAATTTCTCCTAAAGAGAGTAATAATTGACCAGGAAATAATGACTTTTCACGAAAGAGGGTAATAATGTCCCGGGGAAATTGTACCCTATAGCTGAACTCCATTAAACAGCACAGTCAATTTCCTCTAGAGAGGGTAATATTTGACCAAGAAAAATTGACTTCTCACGAAAGGCGGTAATAAAATCTCTGGCAAATTGTACTCTATAGCTAAACTCCATTGAACTAAACAGTGAATTTCTCCTAAATAGGATAATAATATCTGACGAAAGTGGGTAATAATATCCCGTGCAAATTGCGGCATGTTATTTTACGGCGTTTTGCATACTTCAAGGAAGATTTTTTGAATCAACTTGTAACCCAAATTAAAATGTGGTTTCGTCACTTTGATATGAAAGCCGAACAGCAGTTATGCGAGTGGTGCCATTCAGGATCTCCAAGGCCGAAAAAATTCAAAGCGCAAAAGTCGGCAGGAAACGTGCTAGCCTCAATATTCTTGGATAAGAATGATGTTTTCATCTCAGACTACCTTCCAAAAGGCAAATCATAACTGCAGAGTATTATTGCTGTCTGCTGGCTAAGGTAAAGGACGCTATTAAAGAAAAACCCCTGAAAGCTGACACGTGGTGTATTCTTGTTGCAGGACAATCCTTCCGTCCACAAGGATAGCTAAGCAATGGATATTCCGAGGGACCTAGGGCTTCAGTGCATTGACAACACACCTTACTCGCCTGATCCTGCCAATTCCAATTATTATCTTTTTCCGAAACTCAAAAGAGCAGTGAAAGGAAAGAAATTTAACAGAGATGAAGGGGTGATAACAGCTGTGGAATAGTTTTTCAGAACTTCAAAAATATTGTTTTAATTTTCTAAGAAGGGTAACTTTATAGAGTTTAGAAAGAAGGTGTAGTTCAAGCGAATTTAGCAAGAGGGTGATATTTGCCGGGAAATTATTACCCTCTTTCGTTAGAAGTCATTATTTCCTGGTAAATTATTAACTCTTTATTAGAAATTTATTGTGTAGTTCAAGCGAGCTTAGCTATAGGGTAAAATTTTAACGGGAAATTATTAAAATTTTTCGTGAGAAGTCATTTTTTCCTGGTCAATTACTCTTCATAGGAGAAATTTACTCTCAAGTTCAAGCGAGTTTAGCTATGGGGTAAAAATTGCCCAGGACATTATTTCTCTCTTTCGTGACAAGTCATTTTTCCTGGTCAATTATTACCCTCTTTAAAAGAAATGTATAATGTAAATCTATAGAGTTTAGCAAGAGGGTACTATCTGCCCAGGATACTATTAGCTTTTTTTATGTGAAGTCATTTCTTACTTGTCAATTATTACCCTTCTTAGGAGAAATGTATAGTTTAATTTTACAGAATTTAGAAAGAGGGTACTATTTGCCCGGGAAGTTATAGCCCTCTTTTTTGTGGAGTCATTTTTTCCTGGTCAATTATTACCGTCTTTGAGAGAAATTTACTGTGCAGTTGAAGCAAGTTTAGCAAGAGATTATATTTTGGCCTGGAAATTATTACCCTCTTTCGTGTGAATTAATTCTTTCCTGGTGAATTAATACCCTCTTTAGGAGGATATTACTGCGTAGCTAGAGTGAGCTTAGCTATAGGGTAAAATTTCCCTGGGATATTTTTTACCCCTTCTCCTTTAAAGTCGTTTTTTCCTGGTCAATTATGACCCTCTTTAGGGGAATTTTACTGTGTAGTTCAAGCGAGTTTAGCTATGAGGTACAATTTGCCCGGGACATTATTACCCTTTTTTCCTTTGAAGTCGTTTTTTCCTTGTCAATTATTACACTCTTTAGGAGAAATTTACTGTGTAGTTCAAGCGATGTTAGCAATAGGGTACAATTTGCCACGGATATTATTACCCTCCTTCGTGAGAAGTCATTTTCTCCTGGTCTATTATTATCTTTCTTAGGAGAAAAATGTAGTGGTTATCTATAGAGTTTAGCAAGAGGGTAATATTTGCCCGGGATATTATTACCCTTTTTCCTTTTAAGTCATTTTTCCTGGTCAATTATTATCATCTTTAGGAGAAATTTACTGTGTAGTTCAAGCGATTTAGCTATGGGGTACAATTTGCCAGGGACATTGTTACCCTTTTTCGAGAGAAGATTTTTTCCTGGTGAATTATTACCTTTCTTAGGAGAAGTGTATTGTGTAATCATAAAGAGTTTAGCAAGAGGGCACAATTTGCCATTATTACCCTCTTTCGTGAAAAGTAATTTTTGCTGGTCAATTATTAAACTTCATAGGAGAATTTCACTTTGAAGTTCAAGCGAGTTAAGCTATAGGGTACAATTTGACAGGGAAATTATTACCCTCCTTCATGAGAAGCAATTCTTTCCTGGTCAATTATTAAACTCTTTTTGGAGAAATTTACTGTGTAGTTAGAGTGATATAATTTTAGGGTACAATTTTTCCCGTATATTATTACCCTCTTTCGTGAGAAGTACTTTTTCCTGGTTAAATTAATAACTTTTCTTAGGAGAACTGTATATTGTAAATCTATAGAGTTTAGCAAAAGGGTACTATTTGCCCGGGAAATTATTACATTCTTTCGTGAGAAGTCATTGTTTCCTGGTCAATTATTACCGTCTTTAGGGGAAATTTACTGTGTAGTTCAAGCGAGTTTAGCTACAGGTTTCAATTTCCAAGGGACATTATAACACTTTTTCGCGAGAAGATCTTTTCCTGGTGAATTATTACCCTTCTTAGGAGAAGTGTATAGTGTAATCCTAAAGAGTTTAGCAAGAGGGTACAATTTGCCCGGGAAATTATTACCCTCTTTCGTGAAAAGTGATTTTTTGCTGGTCAGTTATTACCTTTCTTAGGAGAAATGTATAGTGTTAGTCTATAGAGTTTAGCAAGAGGGTAATATTTGCCGTGATATTATTAGTATTTTTCCTTTAAAGTCCTTTTTCCTGGTCAATTATGACCCTCTTTAGGAGAAATTTACTTTGTAGTTCAAGCGAGTTTAGCTATGGGGTACAATTTGCCTGGGATATTATTACCCTTTTTCCTTTGAAGTCGTTTTTTCCTGGTCAATTATTACCCTCTTTAAAAGAAATTTACTGTGTAGTTCAAGCGATGTTAGCAATAGGGTACAATTTGCCACGGATATTATTACCCTCCTTCGTGAGAAGTCATTTTCTCCTGGACTATTAATACCTTTCTTAGGAGAAGTATGTAGCGTTAATCTATAGAGTTTAGCAAGAGGGTAATATTTGCCCGGGATATTATTACTCTTTTTCCTTTAAAGTCCTTTTTTCCTGGTCAATTGTGACCCTCTTTAGGAGAAATTTATTGTGTAGTTCAAGCGAGTTTAGCTATAGGGTACAATTTATCCGGGAAGTTATTACCCTCTTTCGTGAGAAGGCATTCTTTCCAAGCCAATTATTACCGTCATTAGGGGAAATTTACTGTGTAGTTCAAGCGAGTTTAGCTATAGGGTACAATTTATCCGGGAAATTATTGCCCTCTTTCATGAGAAGTCATTCTTTCCTGGTCAATTATTACCATCTTTAGGAGAAATGTATAGTGTAATTCTATAGAGTTTAGCAAGAGGGTACTATTTGCCCGGGAATTATTACCCTCTTTCGTGAGAAGTCATTCTTTCCTGGTCAATTATTGCCGTCTTTAGGAGAAATTTACTATGTAGTTCAAGCGACTTTAGCTACAGGGTTCAATTTCCCTGGGATATTATTACCCTATTTCCTTTTAGGTCATTTTTCCCTTGTCAATTATTACCCTCTTTACGAGAATTTTCCTGTGTAGTCCAGCGAGGTTAGCAATAGGGTACAATTTGCCACGGATATTATTACCCTCTTTCGTGAAAAGTCATTTTTTCCTGTTCAATTATTAAACTTCTTAGGAGAATTGTATTTTGAAGTTCAAGCGAGTTAAGCTATAGGGTACAATTTGACAGGGAAATTATTACCTTCTTCCATGAGAAGCAATTCCTTCCTGGTGAATTATTAAACTCTTTCGGAGAAATTTACTGTGTAGTTAGAGTGATATAGGTATAGGGTACAATTTTTCAGGTATATTATTACCCTCTTTCGTGAGAAATCATTTTCTCCTGTTCAAATTATTACCTTTCTTAGGAGAAATGTATAGTGTTACTTTATAGAGTTTAGTAAGAGGGTAGTATTTGCCCGGGATATTATTACGCTATTTCCTTTGAGGTCATTTTTTCCCGGTCAATTATTACCCTCTTTAAGAGACATGTATAATGTAATACTACAGAGTTTAGCAAGATGTATTATTTTGCCCTTTTTCGCGAGAAGTTTTTTTCCCGGTGAGTTATTACCCTTCTTACGAGAATTGTAAAGTGTAATCCCAAAAAGTTTAGAAAGAGGGAACTAATTGCCCGTGAAATTATTACCCTCTTTCTTGAGAAGTCATTCTTTCGTGATCAATTATTACACTCTTTAGAAGAAATTAACTGTGCAGTTCCATCAAACTTAGCTATAGGGTACAATATGCCTGGGATATTATTACCCATTTTACTGTCAAGTCATTTTTTCCTGTTCAATTATTAAACTCTTTAGGAGAAATTTATTGTGTAGTTCAAACGAGTTTAGCTATAGGGTACACTTTGACCGGGAAATTATTACAATCTTTCGTGAGAATTCATTTTTTCCTGGTCAATAATTATTTTTCTTAGGAGAAATTTACTGTCAAGGTCAAGCAAGTTTAGCTATAGGGTAAAAATTGCTCGGGGTATTATTACCCTCAGTCGTACAAGACATTTTTGCCTGGTCCATTATTACCCTCTTTAAGAGAAACGTATAGTGCAAATCTATAGAGTATAGCAAGAGGGTATTATTTGCCCAGGATTTTATTACCCTTTTTCCTGTGAAGTCATTTTTTCCTGGTGAATTATTACCCTTCTTAGGAGTAATTTATTGTGTAGTTCAAGCGAGTTTAGCTATATGGTACAAATTGCCCGGACATTTTACCCTCTTTCGTGACAAGTCATTTTTTCCTAGTCAATTATAAAACTTCTTAGGATAATTTTACTTTGAAGTTGAACAGAGTTAAGCTATAGGGTACAATTTGACAGGGAAATTATTACCCTCCTTCATGAGAAGCAATTCTTTCCTGATCAATTATTAAACTCTATCGGAGAAATTTACTGTGTAGTTAGAGTGATATAGGTATAGGGTACAATTTTTCCCGTATATTATTACACTCTTTCGTGAGAAGTCATTTTTTCCTACTTAAATTATTACCTTTCTTAGGAGAAATGTTAAGTGTAATTCTTTAGAGTTTAGCAACAGGGTACTATTTGCCGGGGAAATTATTACCTTCTTTCGTGAGAAGTCATTCTTTCCTGGTCAATTAGTACCGGCTTTAGGAGAAATTTACTGTGTAGTTCAAGCGACTTTAGCTACAGGGTTTAATTTCCCTGGGATATTATTACACTATTTCCTTTGAGGTCATGTTTTCCTGGTGAATTATTACCCTTGTTAGAAGTGTATAGTGTAACCCTAAAGAGTTTAGCACGAGGGTATAATTTGCACGGGAAATTTTTACCCTCTTTCGTGAAAAGTGATTTTTTGCTGGTCAATTATTACCTTTCTTAGGAGAAATGTATTGTGTTAATCTATAGAGTTTAGGAAGAGGGTAATATTTGCCCGGGATATCATTACTCTTTTTCCTTTAATGTTATTATTTCCTGGTCAATTATGACCCTCTTTAGGAGAAATTTACTGCGTAGTTGAAGCGAATTTTGCTATGGGGTACATTGCCCGGGATATTATAACCCTTTTTCCTTTGAAGTCGTTTTTTCCTGGTCAATTATTACTCTCTTTAGGAGAAACTTACTGTGTAGTTCAAGCGAGGTTAGCAATAGGGTACAATGTGCCACGGGTATTATTACCCTCCTTCGTGAGAAGTCATTTTTCCTGTTCTCTTATTACCTTTCTCAGGAGAAATATATAGTGTTGATCTTTAGAGTTTGGCAAGAGGGTAATATTTGCCCGGGATATTATTACCCTCTTTCCTTTTAAGTCACTTTTTCCTGGTCAATTATTACTCTCTTTAGGAGAAATTTCCTATGTAGTTCAAGCGAGTTTAGCTATGGGGTACAATTTGCCAGGGAAATTGTTACCCTTTTCGCGAGAAGATTTTTTCCTGGTAAATTAATACCTTTCTTAGGAGAAGTGTATTGTGTAATCCTTAAGCGTTTAGCAAGAGGGTTCAATTTGCCCGGGAAATTATTACCCTCTTTCGTGAAAAGTGATTTTTTGCTGGTCAGTTATTACCTTTCTTAGGAGAAATGTATAGTGTTAATCTATAGAGTTTAGCAAGAAGGTAATATTTGCCCGGGATATCATTACTCTTTTTCCTTTAAAGTTCTTTTTTTCCTGGTCAATTATGACCCTCTTTAGGAGAAAATTTACTGTGTAGTTCAAGCGAGTTTAGCTATGGGACTCAATTTGCCCGGGATATTATTGCCCTTTTTCCTTTGAAGTCGTTTTTCTCCTGGTCAATCATTACCATCTTTAGGAGAAATTTACTGTGTAGTTCAAGCGATGTTAGCAATAGGGTACAATTTGCCACGGATATTATTACCCTCCTTCGTGAGAAGTCATCTTTCTCCTGGTCTATTATTACCTTTCTTAGGGGAAATATGTAGTGTTATTATATAGAGTTTATCAAGAGGGTAATATTTGCCCGGGATATTATTACCCTTTTTACTTTTAAGTCATTTTTTCCTGGTCAATTATTATCCTCTTTAGGAGAAATTTACTGAGTAGTTCAAGCGATTTTAGCTATGGGGTAGAATTTGCCAGGGAAATTATTGCCCTCTTTCATGAGAAGACATTCTTTCCTGGTCAACTATTACTATCTTTAGGAGAAATGTAAAGTGTAATTCTATAGAGTTTAACAAGAGGGTACCATTTGCTCGGGAAATTATTACCCTCTTTCACGAGAAGTCATTTTTTCGTGGTCAATTATTACCGTCTTTAGGAGAAATTTACTGTGTAGTTCAAGCGACTTTAGCTACAGGGTTCAATGTCCCTGCGATATTATTACACTATTTCCTTTGAGGTCATTTTCTCCTGGTGAATTAATACTCTTCTTAGAAGTGTATAATGTAATCCTAAAGAGTTTAGCAAGAGGGTATAATTTGCCCGGGAAATTATTACCCTCTTTCGTGAAAAGTGATTTTTTGCTGGTCAGTTATTACCTTTCTGAGGAGAAATGTATAGTGTTAATCTATAGAGTTTAGCAAGAGGGTAATATTTGCCCGAGATATTATTACCCTTTTTCCTTTTAAGTCATTTTTTCCTGGTCAATTATTACCCTCTTTAGGAGAAATTTACTGTGTAGTTCAAGCGAGTTTAGCTATGGTGTAGAAATTGCCAGGGAAATTGTTACCCTTTTTCGAGAGAAGATTTTTTCCTGGTGAATTAATACGATTCTTAGGAGAAGTGTATTGTGTAATCATAAAGTGCTTAGCAAACGGGTACCATTTGCCCGGGAAATTATTACCCTCTTTCGTGAAAAGTGATTTTTTGCTGGTCAATCATTACCTTTCTTAGAAGAAATGTATAGTGTTAATCTATAGAGTTTAGCAAGAGGGTAATATTTGCCCGGGATATTATTACTCTTTTTCCTTTAAAGTTATTTTTTTTGGTCAATTATGACCTTATTTAGGAGAAATTTACTGCGAATTTCAAGCGAGTTTAGCTATAGGGTACAATGTATCCGGGAAATTATTGCCTCTTTCATGAGAAGCCATCTTTCCTGGTCAATTATTACCATCTTTTGGAGAAATGTATAGTGTAATTCTATAGAGTTGAGCAAGAGGGTACCATTTGCTCACGAAATATTAACCCTCTTTCGTGAGAAGTCATTCTTTCGTGGTCAATTATTACCGTCTTTAGGAGAAATTTACTGTGTAGTTCAAGCGACTTTAGCTACAGGGTTCAATTTCTCTGGGATATTGTTACACGATTTCCTTTGAGGTCATTTTTTCCTTGTGAATTAATACCCTTCTTAGAAGTGTATAGTGTAATCCTAAAGAGTTTAGCAAGAGGGTATAATTTGCCCGGGAAATTGTTAACTTCTTTACTGAAGAGTCATTTTTTGCTGGTCAATTATTACCCTTCTTAGGAGAAATGTATAATGTTAATCAATAGAGTTTAGCAAGAAGGTAATATTTGCCCAGGATGTTGTTACTCTTTTTTCTCTTAATGTTATTATTTGCCCGGGATATTATTATTCTTTTTCCTTTAAAGTTATTTTTTCCTGGTCAATTATAACCTTCTTTAGGAGAAATTTACTGTGTAGTTCAAGCGAGTTTAGCTATGGGGTACAATTTGCCTGGGATATTATTACCTTTTTTCCTTTGAAGTCGTTTTTTCCTTGTCAATTATTACGCTCTTTAGGAGAAATTTATTGTGTACTTCATGCGAGGTTAGCAATAGAGTACAATTTGCCACGGATATTATTACCCTCTTTCGTGAGAAGACATTTTTTCCTGTTCAAATTATTACCTTTCTTAGGAGAAATGTATAGTGTTACTTTATAGAGTTTAGTAAGAGGGTAGTACTTGCCCGGGATGTTATTACCCTATTTCTTTTGAGGTCATTTTTTCCTGGTAAATTATTAACCTCCTTAGGAGAAATTTACTGTAAATTTCATGCGAGTTTAGCAAGAGAATGCAATTTGCCCGGGAAAATATTACCCTCTTTCGTGAGAAATCATTCTTTCGAAGCCAATTATTACCGTCATTAGGAGAAATTTATTGTGTAGTTCAAGCTAGTTTAGCTATAGGGTACAATTTACCCGGGAAATTATTAACCTATTTCGTGAGAAGTCAATCTTTCCTGATCAATTATTGCACTCTTTAGGAGAAATTTTCTGTGTAGTTCAAGCGAACTTAGCTATAGTGTACAATTTGCCCGGGAAATTATTACCCTCTTTCGTGAGAAGTCATCCTTATCAATTATTACTATTCTTCGGAGAAATGTATAGTTTAATTCTACAAAGTTTAGAAAGAGAGTAGTATTTGCCCGTGATATTGTTACGCTTTTTCCTTTGATGTCATTTTTTCCTGCTCAATTATTACCTTCTTTAGAAAAAAATTACTGTGAAGCTCAAACGAGTTTAGTAATAGGGTACAATTTGACAGGGAAATTATTAGCCTTTTTGCTTTTAAGTCATTTTTCCTGGTCAATTATTACCCTCTTTAGGATAAAATTATTGTGTAGTTCAAGCGAGTTTATTTATGGGGTATACTTTGACTGGGAATTTATTACAATATTTCCTGATAAGTAGTTTTTTCCTAGTCAATAATTACTTTTCTTAGGAAAAATTTACTGTTAAGTTCAAGCGAGATTAGCTATAGCGTTAAAATTGCCCGGGATATTACTATCCTCTTTCGTGACAATTCACTTTTTCCTGGTCAATTATTACCATCATAGAAGAAATTTACTGTGAAGTACAAGCGAGTTAAGCTATAGCGTACAATCTGCCCGGGAAATTATTTCCCTCTTTTGTGAGAAATAATTCTTTCCTGGTCATATATTACCCTCGTTAGGAGAAATTCACTGTGTAGTTAGAGTGAGCTTAGCTATAGGGTACAATTTGCGCCGAATATTATTACCCTCTTTCGTGAGAAGTCATTCTTTATAAGCCAATTATTACCGTCATTAGGAGAAATTTATTGTGTAGTTCAAGCTAGGATAGCTATAGGGTACAATTTACCCGGGAAATTATTACCCTCTTTCGTGAGAAGTGATTTTTTTCTGGTCAATTATTACCTTTCTTAGGAGAAATGTATAATGTTAATCAATAGAGTTTAGCAAGAGCGTAATATTTGCCCGGGATATTGTTACTCTTTTTTCCCTTAATGTTATTATTTCCTCGTCAATTATGACCCTCTTTAGGAGAAATTTACTGTGTAGTTCAAGCGAGTTTAGCTGTGGGGTACAATTTGCCCGGAATATTATTGCCCTCCTTCGTGAGAAGTCATTTTTGTCTGGTGTACTATCACCTTTCTTAGGAGAAATATATAGTTTTGATCTATAGAGTTTGGCAAGAGAATAATATTTACCCGGGATATTATTAACCTTTTTCCTTTTAAGTCATTTTTTCCTGGTCAATTATTACCATCTTTAGGAGAAATTTCCTGTGTAGTTCAAGCGAGGTTAGCAATAGGGTACAATTTGCCACGGATATTATTACCCTCCTTCGTGAGAAGTCATCTTTCTCCTGGTCTATTATTACCTTTCTTAGGGGAAATATGTAGTGTTAATCTATAGAGTTTAGCAAGAGGGTAATATTTTCCCGAGATATTATTACCCTTTTTCCTTTTAAGTCATTTTATCCTGGTCAATTATAACCCTCTTTAGGAGAAATTTACTGTGTTGTTCAAGCGAGTTTAGCTATGGGGTAGAATTTGCCAGGGAAATTGGTACCCTTTTTCGAGAGAAGATTTTTTCCTGGTGAATTATTACCTTTCTTAGGAGAAGTGTATTGTGTAATCATAAAGTGTTTAGCAAAAGTGTACCATTTGCCCGGGGAAATTATTACCCTCTTTCGTGAAAAGTGATTTTTTGCTGGTCAATCATTACCTTTCTTAGGAGAAATGTATAGTGATAATCTGTAGAGTTTAGCAAGAGGGTAATATTTGTCCGGGATATTATTACTCTTTTTCCTTTAAAGTTATTTTTTCCTGGTCAATTATGACTTTATTTAGGAAAAATTTACTGTGAAGTTCTAGCGAGTTTAGCTATAGGGTACAATGTATCCGGGAAATTATTGCTCTCTTTCATGAGAAGCCATTCTTTCCTGGTCAATTATTACCATCTTTTGGAGAAATGTATAGTGTAATTCTATAGAGATTAGCAAGAGGATATAATTTGCCCGGGAAATTATTACCCTTTTAACTGAAAAGTGATTCTTTGCTGGTCAATTATTACCTTTCTTAGGAGAAATGTATAGTGTTAATCTACAGAGTTTAACAAGAGGGTAATATTTGCGCGGGATATAGTTACTCTTTTCCCCTTAAAGTTAATATTTCCTCGTCAATTATGACCCTCTTTAGGAGAAATTTACTGTGTAGTTCAAGCGAGTTTAGCTGTGGTGTGCAATTTGCCCGGGATATTATAACCATTTTTCCTTTGAAGTCGTTTTTTCCTGGTCAATTATTACCCTCTTTAGGAGAAATTTACTGTGTAGTTCAAGCGAGGTTAGCAATAGGGTACAATTTGCCACCGATATTATTACCCTCCTTCGTGAGAAGTCAATTTTTCCTGGTGTATTATCACCTTTCTTAGGAGAAATATATAGTGTTGATCTATAGAGTTTGGCAAGAGGGTAATATTTCCCGGGATATTATTACCCTTTTTCCTTTTAAGTCATTTTTTCCTGGTCGATTATTACCCTCTTTAGGAGAAATTTCCTATGTAGTTCAAGCGGGTTTAGCTATGGGATACAATTTGCCAGGGAAATTGTTACCCTTTTTCGCGAGAAGATTTTTTCCTGGTGAATTAATACGATTCTTAGGAGAAGTGTATTGTGTAATCATAAAGTGTTTAGCAAAAGGGTACCATTTGCCCGGGAAATTATTACCCTCTTTCGTGAAAAGTGATCTTTTGCTGGTCAATCATTACCTTTCTTAGGAGAAATGTATAGTGTTAATCTATAGAGTTTAGCAAGAGGGTAATATTTGCCCGGGATATTATTACTCTTTTTCCTTTAAAATTATTTTTTCCTGGTCAATTATGACCTTATTTAGGAGAAATTTACTGTGAAGTTCAAGCGAGTTTAGCTATGGGGTACAATTTGCCCGGGATATTATTACCTTTTTTCCTTTGAGGTCGTTTTTTCCTGGTCAATTATTACGCTCTTTAGGAGAAATTTATTGTGTAGTTCATGCGAGGTTAGCAATATGGTACAATTTGCCACGGATATTATTACCGTCTTTCGTGAAAAGTAATTTTTTCCTGGTCTATTATTAAACTCCTTAGGAGAATTTTACTTTGAAGCTCAAGCGAGTTAAGCTATAGGGTACAATTTGACAGGGAAATTATTACCCTCTTTCATGAGAAGCAATTCCTTCCTGGTGAATTATTAAACTCTTTCGGAGAAATTTACTGTGTAGTTAGAGTGATATAGGTATAGGGTACAATTTTTAACGTATATTATTACCCTCTATCGTGAGAAGACATTTTTTCCTGTTCAAATTATTACCTTTCCTAGGAGAAATGTATAGTGTTACTTTATAGAGTTTAGTAAGAGAGTAGTACTTGCCCGGGATATTATTACGCTATTTCCTTTGAGGTTGTTTTTTCCTGGTCAATTATTACCCTCCTTAAGAGAAATTTACTTTAAATTTCATTCGAGTGTAGCAAGAGTATGCAATTTGCCCGAGAAATTAATTCCCTCTTTCGTGAGAAGTCATTCTTTCCTAGCCTATAATTACCGTCTTTAGGAGAAAATTAATATGCACTTCAAGCAAGCTTATCTATAGGGTACAATTTGCCCAGAATATTATTACCGTCTTTCATAAGAAATCATTTCTTCCTCGTCAATTATTACTTTCTTTAGGACAAATTTACTGTGTAGTTCAAGCGAGTTTATCTATCGGGTACAATTTGCCCGGGATATATTACCCTCTTTCGTGACAAGTTATTTTTCCTGGATTATTATTACCCTCTTTAGAAGAAATTTACTGTGTTGTTCAAGCGAGTTTAGCTATACGGTACAATTTGCCCGATATATTATTACCCTCTTTCGTGAGAAATCATTTTTCTTTTTCAATTATTACCCTCTTTTGGGGAAATTTACTGTGTAGTTCAAGCGAGATTAGCTATAGGGTACACAGTATTAAATTCTCTTGAACTTCGCAGTAAATTTCTCCTAAAGTGCGTAATAATTGACCAGGAGAAAATGATTTCTCACGAAAGAGGGTAATAATGTCCGGGGGAAATTGTACCCTATAAACAAACTCCATTAAACAGCACAGTCAATTTCCCCTAAGGAGGGTAATATCTGAGCAGGAAAAAATTACTTCTTACGAAAGGCGGTAATAAAATCTCTTTCAAATTATACTCTATAGCTAAACTCCATTGAACTAAACAGTAAATTTATCCTAAGGAGGATTACAATTGACTAAGGGAAAATTACTTTTACGAAAGCGGGTAATAATATCCCGTGCAAATTGCGGCATGTTATTTTACGGCGTTTTGCATACTTCGAGGACGATTTTTTGTATCAGCTTGTAACCCAAGTTGAAATATGGTTTCGTCACTTTGATATGAAAACCGAACACTAGTCATTCAGTTTCTCCAAGGCCGAAAAAATTCAATGCACAAAAGTCCGCAGGAATCGTGCTTGCCTCAATATTCTGGGAAAAGAAGGATGTTTGGCTCTCAGACTGCCTTCCAAAAGGCCAAATCATAACTGCAGAGTACTATTGCAGTCTGCTGGGTAAGGGAAAGTGACGCTCTTAAAGGAAACCCCCTGAAAGTTGACACGTGGTGTTTTGTTTTAGCAGGACAATTTTTCCGTCCACAAGGCTAGCTGAACAATGCATATTCTGAGGGACCTAGAGTTTCAGTGCATTGACCACCAACCTTGCTCGCCTGATGTTGCCCCTTCTGATTATTATGTTTTTCCGAAACTCAAAAGAGCAGTGATAGGACAAAATTTTCACAGAGATGAAGGGGTGAAAACAGCTGTGGAACATTTTTTTCAGAACTTCAGAAACTATTATTTAAATTTTCCAAGAAGTTTAACTCTATAGAGTTTAGGAAGAGGATACTATTTGCCCAGGAAATTATTACCCCTTTTCCTGTGAAGTCATTTTTTCCTGGTCAATTATTACCCTTTTTAAGAGACATTTACTCTGAAGTTCAAGCGCGTTTAGTTATAGGGTACAATTTGACTGAGAAATTATTACAATCTTTAGCGAGAAGTCATTATATCCTGGTCAATTTTTACCTTTCTTAGGAGAAATGTATAGTGTTAATCTATAGAGTTTAGCAAGAGGGTAATATTTACCCGGGATATTTTTACACTTTGTCCTTTGAAGTCAATCTTTCATTTTCAATTATTACCCTCTTTAGGAGAATTTTACTGTGTAGTTCAAGCGAGCTTAGCAATAGGGTACAATTTGCCCGAGAAATTATTACCCTTTTTGCGGTAAGGTTTTTTCCTGGGGAATTATTACACTTCTTAGTGGAAATTTATAGTGTAATCCTATAGAGTTTGGCAAGAGGGTACAATTTCCCCGGGAAAATCTTGCCCTTTTTCGTGAGAAATCATTTTTTCCTGGTCAATTATTTTCTACTTATGAGAAATTTACTGTAAAGTTCAAGCGAGTTTAGCAAGAGGATGCAATTTGCCCATAAATTATTACCCTCTTTCGTGAGAAGTCATTCTTTCCAAGCCAATTATTACCCTCTTTAGGAGATATTTATTGTGTAGGTTAAGCGAGTTTAGCTAAAGGGTACAATTTGCCCGGGAAATTATTACCCTCTTTCGTGGAAAGTCATTCTTTCCTGATCAATTATTACCCTCTTTCTTGAGAAGTCATATTTTCCTGGCCAATTATTCCCGTTTTTAGTAGAAATGTATAGTGTTGTTCTATAAAGTTAAGCAAGAGGGTACTATTTTCCCAGGATATTATTACACTCCTTCCTGTGAGACAATTTTTCCTGGTCAATTATTACCCTCTTTTGGGGAAATTTACTGTGTAGTTCAAGCGAGTTTAGCTATAGGGTACACAGGGTTAAACTCGCTTGAACTACACAGTAAATTTCTCCTAAAGTGGGTAATAATTGACCAGGAGAAAATGATTTTTCACGAAAGAGGGTAATAATGTCCGGGGGAAATTGTACCCTATAACTAAACTCCATTAAACAGCACAGTCAATTTCCCCTAAAGAGGGTAATATTTGAGCAAGAAAAAATGACTTCTTACGAAAGGCGGTAATAAAATCTCTGGCAAATTATACTCTATACCTAAACTCCATTGAACTAAACAGTAAATTTCTCCTAAGGAGGATTACAATTGACTAAGAAAAAATTACTTTTGACGAAAACGGGTAATAATATCCCGTGCATATTGCGGCATGTTATTTACGGCGTTTTGCATACTTCGAGGACGATTTTTTGAATCAGCTTGTAAGCCAAGTTGAAATGTGGTTCCGTCACTTTGATATGAAAAGCGAACAGTAGTCATTCAGGATCTCCAAGGCCGAAAAATTTCAAAGCCCAAAAGTCCGCAGGAAACGTGCTTGAATCAATATTCTGGGAAAAAAGGATTGCCGGGGAAATTATTACCCTCTTTCGTGGAAAGTCATTCTTTCCTGATCAATTATTACCCTCTTTCTTGAGAAGTCATATTTTCCTGGTCAATTATTTCCGTTTTTAGGAAAAATGTATAGTGTTATTCTATACAGTTAAGCAAAAGGGTACTATGTGCCCAGGAAATTATTACACTCTTTCCTGTGAGACATTCTTTCCTGGCCAATTATTACCCTCTTTAGGAGAAATTTACTGTGCAGTTAGAGTGAGCTTAACTAAAGTTTACAATTTGCCCGAGAAATTAAGGGCACAATTTGGGAAATTAAGGGCAATAAGAAGGGTACAATTTGCCCCTTTTCGCGAGAATTTTCTTTTCCTGGTGAGTTATTACCCTTTCTTAGTAGAAGTGTATAGTGCAATCCTAACGAGTTTAGCAAGAGGGTACAATTTGCCCGGGATGTTATTAACCTCTTTCGTGAGAAGTCATTTTTTCGTGGTCAATTATTACCCTTCTTAGGAGAAATGTATTGTGTAGTTCAAGCGAGGTTAGCAATAGGGTACAATTTGCCCGAGAAATTATTACCCTCTTTCGCGGTAAGTTTTTTTTCCTGGTGAATTATTTCCCTTCTTAGGAGAAGTTTATAGTGTAATTCTAAAGAGTTTAGCAAGAGGGAACAATTTGTCCGGGAAATTATTACCCTATTTCGTGAGAAATCATTTTTTTCTGGTCAATTATTACTCTTCTTAGGATAAATTGATTGTGTAGTTCAAGCGAGTTTAGCTATGGTGTAAAATTTGACAGGGAAATTCTTACCCTCCTTCGTGAGAAGTCATTCTTTCCTGATCAATTATTACCCTCTTTCGTGAGAAGTCATTTTTTCCTGGTCAATTATTACCCTCTTTAGGAGTAATATACTGTGTAGTTCAAGCTAGTTTAGTTATGGGGTATAATTTGACCGGGAAATTAAAAAACCTTTCGTGAGATGTATTTTTTTTGGTCAATAATTACTTTTCTTAGGAGAAATTTACTGTCATGTTTAAGCGAGATTAGCTATAGCGTTAAAATTGCCCGGGATATTATTACCCTCTTTCGTGACAAGTCACTCTTTCCTGGTCAACTATTACCCTATTTATGAGAAATGTATAGTGTAAAGCTATAGATTTTAGCAACAGAGAATTATTTGCCCAGGATATTATTACCCTTTTTCCTGTGAAGTCATTTTTCCCTTGTCAATTATTACCCTTTTTAGGAGAAATGTATAGTGTTATTCTATAAAGTTAAGGAAGATTGTACTATTTGCCCAGAATATTATTACACTTTTTCCTGTGAGTCATTTTTCCTGGCCAATTATTACCCTTTTTATGATAAATTTACTGTGTAGTTCTAGGAAATTATTACCCTCTTTCGTTAGAAGTAATTCTTTCCTTTTCAATTATTACCTTTTCTACGAGAAATTTACTGTGTACTTAGAGTGAGCTTAGCTATAGGGTACAATTTGCTCCGGAAATTATTATCCTCTCTCGTGAGAAGTCAATTTTTCCTGGTCAATTATTACCCCTCTTAGGAGAAATATACTGTGAATTTCAAGCGAGTTTAACAAGAGGATACATTTTGCCCGGGAAATTATTTCCCCTCTTTCGTGAGAAGTAATTCTTTCCTGGTCAATTATTACCCTATTTAGGAGAAATTTACTGTGTAATTCAAGCGAGTTTAGCTATAGTGTACAACTTGCCCGGGATATTATTACCAACTTTCGTGAGAAGTCATTTTTTCCTGGTCAAATTATTATTTT
Organism: Thermobia domestica; assembly: GCF_964235325.1. Lineage (NCBI taxonomy): Eukaryota > Metazoa > Arthropoda > Insecta > Zygentoma > Lepismatidae > Thermobia > Thermobia domestica. The sequence goes on along the minus strand of NW_027656968.1, from coordinate 750 downwards.
TCTTAGGAGAAATGTATGGTGTTATTTTATAGAGTTTAGTAAGATGGTAGTATTTGGCCGGGATATTATTACGCTATTTCTTTGAAGTCATTTCTTATTGGTCAATTATTAAACTCCTTAGGAGAAATGTACTGTAAATTTCAAGCGAATTTAGCTACGGGGTAAATATTACACTTGATATTATTACCCTCTTTCGTTACAAATCATTTTTTCCTGGCCAATTATTACCCTCTTTAACTGAAATGTATAATGTAAATCTATAGAGTTTAGCAAGAGGGTACTAATTGCCCGGGAAATTATTACCCTCCTTATTGTGAAGTCATTTTTTCCTGGTCAATTATTACCCTCTTTAGAAGAAATTTACTGCGTAGTTCAAGCTAGTTTAGAAAGAGAATGCAATTTTCCCATCTAGTTATTACCCTCTTTCGTGAGTAGACATTCTTTCCTAGCCAATTATTACCCTCTTTAGAAGAAATTTTTGTGCAGTTGAAGCGAGTTTAGCTATGGAGTACAATTTCTCCGGGAAATAATTACCCTCTTTCGTGAGAACCCATTCTTTCCTGATCAATTATTGCCCTCTTTAGGAGAAATTTACTGTGTAGTTCAAGCGAACTTAGCTATAGGGTATAATTTCGCGGGATATTATTACCGTTTTTGCTGTGAAGTTATTTTTCCTGGTCAATTATTACCCTCTTGAGAGGAAATTTATTGTGTGGTTCAAGCGAGTTTAGTTATGTGGTATACTTTAAC
>NW_027656967.1:0-49276 GCF_964235325.1 Thermobia domestica | reverse complement strand
GTGATGATGAGTACTGAATGAAGAAAGTGGGAGGAAACGGGAGAAACCCGAGAAAACCCATGAGCACGGTCTTTATGCACGACAAAGTTCACACGGCACGAGCTGGGATTGAACCAGGGACCCCAAGCACCGGAGGCCAAAAAAGGGACAAAAAGTCTTTCGTGCAACTTTCGTTTTCGGTAAAAAGTTTACACATAATTTAGAAAGAGTAGTTTTCTGGTCTTTTTATTTCACAAGTTGGTTCATGTCTATATTTTTTACATGCATAAAAAATTTTTCAACTCCCTTGCTTAGTTCCTGTTAAAGACCTCTACCTCTGATTGTATTTTTTGCACATATTCTTATTGTTTTCAGACAACATTTCTAAGAGCGTAATTTATCGTCAGCAAGAAAAGAAAAGGAAAGCCTCGGATAGTGGAATGTGTACTGTATATATATATATATATATATATATATATATATATATATATATATATATATATATATATATATATATATATATATATATACGTATTAGTATATAGTTTTATTTTATACGTCTCCTATTATTACACAATGTGCAGATATTGTGAAAGCGCAAGTAAATATGTATAACTCCCCGTTCTGCACTTAATAACTTGAAAGAAGTTCGGGGAAGGTAGTGTAACAGAAAGTGCAAACAGAAATGAGGGTTTACAGGCATTTAATATTATTCCGTAGTAGTATGATTTTTTGTAAAATATATATATATATATATATATATATATATATATATATATATATATATATATATATATATATATATATATATATAAACATACATATTCAATGATATAGTAAGAGGTTAGCAGCACTGATAGAACTGCAGAAAGTACAAAACCGTTAATAAGAAAGAGAGAGAGATGGTGGCCGCTTTTGTGCTTTTCATTGGCTAATTCCGAATTGCGCGCGAATACGTACGAGATTTCTTTCTTTTTCCTCTTCGCAGCCCAGATGTTGCCAATTAGAAGTTTTTAGTACTACATTTGTATGAAAATGTTGCCTTTAAGAAATGTGGTTTGCATACGGAGAAAAGAGCAAAATGAATATTTATCTTAGTGGGCATGAAAAAAGACGAAACATTTTGCAAGATGGACACACGAACTTCCTTAATGCAGGCGTTCAGTACATTATTGTAAAGAAAAAAACACTAAAAAGAATTACTTCAATATCCCTAGCAACATTCAACAATTCATAGAGAAAAATCTTTATTTTGAGAACAATGGAAAACTATGTAATTGTAGATAACTACTAAATTTAATGATTAAGGAAAACGTTTAGGCCCGGCCCTTCAGAAAGAAAGTGCACAGAATTTTCTCTCATGGAAGCAATTGCAAAATCAACATTTTGTTTGCAGTTATAATTAGAGGATCTATATACAGGGTGTTCGAAAAAGAATGTATCCTCTTGAAAGAAAATATTCTCTGGGCCCCTAATCCTTTATATACCGAAAGGAAGTTTGTATAGCATTTTTTCTTACCTTCGTTAGAAGAATTGAAAGTGACTACTATCGTGACACGGGAGATATTTGATCGATAGTCGAATTACTCCCATGCTCGAATGAACACGTCTCTTGTAAGGAGAGGAAAGGCTTCTGTGATCCGCTATCGCAGCTGTGTCATATCTGCAGAGAATGTTAGGACACAAACGTGATCTTTGAGAGCCTCGTGAAAAGAAGTCGCATAGTATCATGTGTGGAGACATCGGGGCCATCTGAAGAACGCTTCATCATTAGGACCAAGGGCGAGTTACGAAACACTCTGGGATATATTTATTAACATAACTTCTCGTCATTCTGCAAGTGTGGTGGAGCTCCATCCTATTGGAAAAGGAAACCTCGGGAGCCCTCTTCATGTGTAGGTATCGTTCACATCTGAAGCATGTGAAGATAGATTACTGTACTATCGTGTACCTAAAATCATTTTCTACGAATACGAACATGTCTACACTGAAGGCAGTGCAGCTCTTTTTCTCTTTTTTTTTTGGTCATGTATTGTAACGCGGGGCAATGCACACAATAACATGTAATGTTGTGTATCATCATAAAGGGCCAGGGCGATGATTGGATCTTGATGGACGTGGAGAACTGATAGGTGATGTGAGTGGTATTGTGATCTATGGTTGTATGTTTACTGATGAATGCATAAGGAGAGGTGAAGGGGTTGCCTTTTTTTTTATGTCGATCGGCAGGGAAGCGATTGGGAAACTTTTGACTTTGTTTTTCAACCGAATATATTGATTGAATAGGTCGCCGACAATTTTACGGGGCGTCACGTCGTTGCCTTTTTCATGTCGATCGCGAGCGAAGCGAGCGTTTTTTTTTTTTTTTTTTTTTACCGACAATATGTATTGAATCGGTTGCCAACACCTTTAGGGGCGCGTCACGTCCTTCTTTCTGTGCTGATCGCGAGCGAAGCGAGCGCGAAATTTTTGACTTTTTTTTTTTTTTTTTTACCCACAATATTTATTCAATCGGTCGCCAACACTTTTAGGGGTGCGTCACGTCCTCTTTTCTCTGCTGATCGCGAGCGAAGCGAGCGCGAAATTTTGACCTTTTTTTCTCTTTTTAATTCTTTTTTTTTTCTTTAAGAAAAAATATTGATTTCATAGGTCGCCAACATTTTTACGGGATGGAACATCGTTTATTTGTTTTTCCAACCGTCTTTCTGTCTTGAGCCCCCGCCAAGTTAACTTTATGGTGGACAAAAACTATGTGCGGTGGGTTACCGCGGGGTTCTCCCGTTTCCTCCCACTTTCTTCATTCCACCACCATTTCAATCATTTCTCATAATCAGCGCCTCTTTTAGCCTAAGCGGCATAACGTGGGACGTAAAACAAAGATTTCCTTTAGTTGCTTTCTGTCTTGATTACGAGCGCGAAATTTTTTACTTTTTTTTTCTTTCTTTTGATATTATTCATTTAATAGGACGGCAACACCTTTACGGGCCGCCGCGTCGTCGTTTACACTTCTTCAGCCCATATTCTTTCTGCTTGTTCGTTTTCCGGCATCTTGTTATCACCGCCCGCGGGAATGCCTATGTCTTTCATCGCTTTTTGAAGCAAATCTTTAATAAATATGCACTCTCACATTTCTACTAATATGCATACCACAGTGGATAGACTGTAACTAGGAAAGCAGAAGCCTGCATATCATATTATTTAACAGTTGAAAGTGAACTGCCATTTTAAGTTTGATTTTGATCAGATGAGTGCAGTTCAACTCGTCGACAATTGTGAAGATTCTCGAGGTTAGGGACCATCCATTTTGTGCTTTGTAATGAAAATGGCTGCAGCCAAACTTCTCTGATCTGAATGAAACTTGGCATGATGATACATCTTGACCTGCTCTACAAGTTTATTTAGTATTTTCCGTTGCGCAGGCTTTTGCTTCTCCAGGTTCTCCCATGGAACTGAGAAACGTATTCAGTCGAACTTCTGCGGTAAGTCAGTATATCATCCTGAGAAGTTTGATCGAGATAGCAGAGGTTCGACTATTCGTTTTTCAATTCCATGTGATATTACAACACGGTGAACTAAATTTATATAGAAACACTTTGATTTTGTTTTGTTTTTTGCTAGCATTAAACTGAGAAAATGTTATTGAATAGACAGAGAACACCACTCAAAGAAAAGTACATCATAAGAATATATATATGGTTGCTGTGGTTCTCGGTTTAATTTGCTAGTTAAGAAACTTGCTCTAAATAAGTACATCTTACAGGTGAAAAACTAAGCCAGGCGATAGAATTAAATATAAAGTTATACACTTTTATTTTACGTTTACTAGTGTTGGGTTACTACTGTAAAATAAGTCAGTATATATGAAAGATAACTGTATTAGGTACTATTTTCCACCGGCGGTGTATTCTTGCATAGTGTACTTAATGTTTACAAGCGGGGCGCTACTAGTATGGATGCATGACAAGTGCTATTGAAACTCGAAAACTAACTGGTTTCCACTACCCTTGCTTATACGTATACCCGCGTCGCCTTCGCTCCTGTTCACTTTGGACGCACATTCTTGCTATCGCTCAGGCCCCCAGCTTTCTCCTGTTTTGGCTCCCTTAAATAGTATTCGTGCTTTTTATTGGCCACCTGGCAAAGCACTTGTAATGATTTTACACCAGTAACTCTAAAATACATGTGTATTACTTTATTTAATTCTGTCGTCTGCAGAATTTTTTTTTTTTTTCGTACAAATATGCCTTTTCATGCAGAACACTGAATTTTGCCTGTAAATTTTTGAGAATATGCTGTGACGAAACTTGAGCACCGTTCTTCTTTTCTTTCTTATCACGAGTCTTCTTTAGCCTAATGAGCACAATCATCACACGATAACGACTATTCTTTTCATTTAACTTGTAAACAAGTTGAACTAATAATAATAATTGATGTACAAAGGAGAAGTGTCCTACATATTTGAGGTAAAAAATAAAATAAATATACTTCTACTTCATCCGTGTTTACAAAGTTAAATGTTATCGATTTACAAAAAATGGTCACCTATCCACACACTGACCAGGCTCGACACTGCTTGACCATACATATTAAAACATCGGTCCCACTGAATACACAAGTAGTAAGCACATTCACATAAAAATAATTAGGATTACAGTATATAAAATGTGTTAATTAAAATAGCAAATGCCTTACCTTATCACAGGCGATCCAAAGCCACTGCACATCATCTGCTACGCACACTATATTCCTCCAATATTTCACTCACTTCCTATATCACGCAACAGAAAATATTAATAAAATTCACTTAGCAACATTTTCATTTTTAATCAACAATACGTATAACAATTAAGAATAAAATTAATTGTGAGCACATTGTTATAATTAGAATACTGTTTTTATTCGTTTACAAATATGGGATTAATATAGAGCTGGCAGCAACAATATATACAACTCATCCTGTATGTATCGTAAATCCTAACTTGAGAAGACATCTCTGACGCAAACAATGAGACAAGAAATCAAATACTATATCCGACACATTTGGGGTTTATTGAACTTCAATGTTGGAAGATACCACCTTGTCGGTAGTACAAATGTAATATCCTTACAACACGCGGAACTTTTGCCAGGCATATCTAGGAATTTGGGAAGATTAATTGATATCCTTAATGTGCAATGTATGATTATGACGCATTGTTATGTACACGCAGACGGAACCAGGACAATCTATAGATGACATTTGCACTGTGTTTGGACAATTTGTTCGCAGAAAGTAACCGTTTTTGTCTATGAATACTTGAGAACATGGAAGGTATGAGATATACATTTTATGCGCAAATATTATAATACAAATCATTGTTAGTTTGGTGGATGCGTGAAAGAAAGAAAAGGAGTAGATTTTTGCAGACGTCCGGATATAAAGCGAGAACTGAGAATACGCATCTATAACATCTATTTTCTTTGTGTTAATGATATCGATGAACTAAACGGGGAAACTAAAATACAACTGTTTGCAGTATAATTCGAAGTATAGTCAAGTGCAGAGGCGTACTCACGGGGTGTCCACCGGGTGCGGACTCCTCGCAAAAGTTCCTAAGTGAACATACATTTGCAGACTTTCTCATTAAATGTAGTTATTAACAGGGAAAATATTGATGTATCATCAATATAAATCTGATCTTACACTTCATCTGTACTCTGTCTGTATCATGTTTTTGTGAAAAAGTAAGTGGAATATTTATCGTGTTTTCGAATGCAGAATAATAGTATATAGACATAGTGGCTTGTAGTATTGGAACCTTGCCCCCCGAAGCTTGGATCCCTTAGAAGAAAAAAAAAATGCATGCGCGCCTGGTGAAATGGTTAACGAATTCAGTTCACTCGATGAATCGACAGATAGTAATACACATTTCGACAGATCGACAGCATTCGACAGATACAGACATATGAAAGTAGCACAAGAATTAGGCGAAAGTCCGTGCGTTTCCTCAATTCACGTAGGAAACAACAGAAAATATCAACTACCATAAAATAATCCGTATATATATTTAATTTATTTGGAATAAAATAAATATAGAAACAACCTGTTCATACATAACTACGGTAAGTGCGTTAATTGCTAACGTAAGAACAAATATGAAACAAGGCACAAAATAAAAAAGAAAAATAAAGTTAAAGGGAATAAATATTTAGGCTTGATTGTCATTCGTATTAAGAAGCTGGGTAATAAAATGTTAAAATCTACAGAAAATTATGAAATTAAATCAGGATTTGAAATAAAAGTCTATACATTGGAAGTAGGCCAGGGAGTTTGCAAGGCAGATGTGTGCGACACGCGTTACTTTATAGATTCCCTTCATTGAACTATAGTAAGCAGTACGAAGATGGTACTTTGCGTATAATCACAGGAAGGATTGAAGTTAATTACCATGGTAATATAATTATTTATTGATAAGTATTTCCATGTTAAATTATGAAAATTATAAGCACAAGGAGGGTGAAAAAGTAGTGTGACCGACTTAGCAATGACTGAAACATAAAATAGAAAAGCGAATAAAAACAAATGCCTTTTGAGTTATGTGGAATAAAGTTTCTTCTAGCCAGTAAGGAAGAATAGGATCTGGTGCATTCATTGAATACCTGAAAAAAATCGTTTATCAAAATAGAAGGAAACACACTTATCGTTGTGGCAACTACGAACTTCTGTTTACCTCAGCCCGCCTCAGCAAGTGCTTTCTATCCGGTCCGCGCTCCGTAACCAAACTCAACGCTGCCTGCCAGCGAAAATTTCATTCTTCAGTATCGTTGAGTTTATTGCAGAAAGCAATGGCAGATACGGCATCAGCACCTGCAGCCCCGGCACAGGCTTCTCCTAAGAAGTCTGCAAAGCCTAAGAAACCAAAAACAACACCTTCTCATCCAAGAACATCAGAAATGGTGAACAACGCCATCAAGAATTTGAAGGAAAGGGGAGGAAGTTCACTGCAAGCTATTAAGAAATACATCTCTCAGAACTACAAAGTGGATGCCGAGAAGCTTGCTCCATTTATCAAGAAATACTTGAGAAGTGCAGTTGCTTCTGGGTCTTTGGTTCAGACCAAGGGAAAAGGTGCATCTGGATCGTTTAAGCTTAGTGCTTCATCGCTGAAGGAGAAGCCTGAAGGTGGATCTTCAACCAAGGCGAAACGATCAGCATCAAAGGAGAAGAAGCCTGCGAAAAAGCCAGCAGCTAAACGTCCCAAGAAGACTGGTGAAAAGAAAAAGGCTGCTGCTCCCAAACCTAAGAAATCACCATCTAAAGTGAAGAAGGCAAAAACTCCCAAGAAGCCAAAGGCCCCGAAGCCAAAGAAGGCTACAGCAAAACCGAAAAGTGCTAAGAAGGCTGCACCAAAGAAGAAGTAAATGTGTCAGTAAATCATCTGACATTTTAAAACGGCTCTTTTTAGAGCCATCAAATACTTTGAGAAGAGTAAAATTGTGCTTTTCCTATCATTATCACATGTTCATTCATAGCAATGTATAGTATACACGCAAGGGACTTTGAGTTTTCTTTTTAACCGAAGCACTTCTTGATGTAAGTGCTTTATAACAGAGGGGAATTGAGGGTGGGGAAAGAAAGCTTTCACGGGTGTCAAGAATGGTGTACTCGAAAAAAAATGGGGAACACATTACGTAATGTCAATTTGTGATCACTTACTTTTTCCTTGTTCCTATCTTCAAGTAGCGAAACAGTACAGAAAACGCACTTAATGCATTTGTTAGAAAAACTTTTGCAGGCTGACTGGGTTCGATTCTCGGTGGGAGCTCAAATGTTTCGCATTGCACGTTAATAAGTAGGTCCACGTTTGAAACAGCCTTGCTGCTGAAAGGGACACTAAACTAAAATCAACTCTTTTCAAGGCTGGGGTGAAAGAAATGTTCGAACTTATTACAACTCGTGAAAGTGAAGTAGACTGTTTCAATTTAACGTCGTACTATTATGATTTTTATGATAAAGGAGACGGGTGATTACGCCTAATGAATGATGGAAATACTGGTGTAATGAGAAAGTGTTAGGAAAAGGGAACACGCTAATAACCACGGATACCGTCTTATAATTCGTAATATTGCTATAAAGAAAAATAGTAACACCAGCAGAAATGTAGGTGTACAATTGAACTGATGTTAAGTACAAACAGACACTTAAAGAAAGTTTAGTTTAACGTTTGCATTCAACAGCAGCGACCTCTGAGAAAATATTACTTTTGCTACCTTGGAAGAAGTACATATTTCGCCTGCGAGTTCTATGAGATTAATAACGTTGAGAAGGGCAAACAGTGGTTGAATCGAAGTTAACTTATGCAACATATGGCAAAATCGAATCCTTGACCACATAAAACGAAGATAATCAATCGGTAAACATAGGGGAAAACTAAAGAATATACTTGAAAGATAGGATGATATACGAAACGAGAGGAAAACGAAGGTAGATGTATTAACTATGCAACATACGGCGTGAGAATTTAAAAAAAAAAGATAACAAGTATGGACAAGATCCTTGTTAGGATAACAGCATCTCTAAGTAGTGTATTGGTCCTAAAAAGGACCGTTTTTGAACTCAGTGCCAGAACTTCAAACTTAAGCACGTTCCCCACGGATGCGGCGAGCAAGCTGAATGTCCTTAGGCATGATTGTGACTCTCTTTGCGTGAATAGCACACAAGTTGGTGTCTTCGAAAAGCCCTACAAGGTAAGCTTCACTTGCCTCCTGTAAAGCCATGACAGCTGAGCTTTGGAAGCGAAGATCTGTCTTGAAATCTTGTGCAATTTCTCGGACGAGTCGTTGGAAGGGCAGCTTGCGGATGAGCAATTCAGTGCTCTTCTGGTAACGACGAATTTCTCGGAGAGCCACAGTACCAGGCCTGTAACGATGGGGCTTTTTCACTCCACCGGTAGCTGGAGCACTCTTTCTTGCAGCTTTGGTGGCAAGCTGCTTTCGAGGAGCTTTGCCTCCAGTAGATTTCCTAGCTGTCTGCTTGGTACGTGCCATTGCAACTGTCACGACTTGTTTCAAATAATTGCGCGCTGAATGAAGTCAAGTTATATAAAGAGCAAAACCGTTAAATCAAGCTATTTCTCATTGGATAAAGTCAGTCGAAAAGGACAGTTCTCATTGGCTTAGACACGTTTTGTGTTTTTCCTCCGTGCTTTCCCTGCATGATCGAAGGAACAAAACCACGAGTCTTGGGCTGCTTGGGCTTGTATTTCTCGTGTGTGGTGAGCGAAGCAGTAACATATCGAAATGACAGGACGTGGAAAAGGAGGCAAGGGTCTTGGCAAAGGAGGTGCCAAGCGCCACCGTAAAGTTCTTCGTGACAACATCCAGGGTATCACCAAACCCGCTATTAGGCGTCTTGCTCGCCGTGGTGGTGTGAAGCGTATCTCTGGTCTCATTTATGAAGAGACCCGAGGAGTATTGAAAGTATTCCTGGAGAACGTAATCAGAGATGCTGTTACATACACAGAACACGCCAAGAGGAAGACAGTGACAGCTATGGATGTTGTGTATGCCTTGAAGAGGCAAGGAAGAACCCTGTACGGTTTCGGAGGTTAAGTTGGGGTTCCTCCTATTTTGGATATAAAATTGGCATAAACGGCTCTTTTCAGAGCCAACAAATTTATATAAAGGGAAAGATTTACTTTGTGCGATTTTCTGTTAGATTATAAGAATTCGTGTAACTACATTAAAGCCTTTTGATGCACACAAAATTACAGACGTAGAGAGATTAATTTGAGAAAATCATACGTTTTTTTTTACATTATGTACGTTCATGTATACGTATTCATATGTAGCAGTATTAATGCTGGAGAAGGGGTTCTGGTTGGAAATTGGCGATTTGTTGGAAGTAGCGAGCATGAGAGATGCGAAACGCAAGTCGGAATTTCTGTTCTGACAGTAGGATGTACGTATAGAGGCTTATACAACTTCTATACTGTGCTGTGAGGGGCGAATAATGCGTTAGAAACCTGAATCTTGTCCTTTATCTTGTTTACGTGGTCTTGGGTTCGATTTTTTTCTTTTGCGGTAGTGTCTATTGTGATTTACATGTAAATTAATGACACTTCGTAGCGGGTTAGTAAAATAAAGAGTAATACAAATATGAGATGTAGGTTAATGCATTGTATACTTCACATTATTTACTAAAGAAAGGCAGTAGTTACAAGAAACCTAGGCTCGCTCGTTGGGCACAGTAGCAAATGAGTTCTGAGATCAGAGAATAAGAGTAGTTGCGTATTACAAACCATATACATATAACACATATCACACAAATATGAATATCGACCTTGCAAAGAATAAATCGTACTTAAGTGTGCATTTAATGTCATTACTATGTTGCAAAAGAAATTTAGGAAAGTTTTTTGATCCGCTCTGTTCATGATGTCATTGGGGCATAGTAATGAACAATAATAAATGTCGAGAACATATTGAACAGAGTAATTTCAGCCAAGCCAACGCAAGAGAGAAACATGAGTGCTTTAAGAATGTTGGAAATTCCTTTGTCTAGCATGAAGTACATGAGAATATGTGGTATGAGGTTTTCTTCCATTGCTGAGAATCTGGGCTCGACTGTCCTGTCCTCTGGGTAATATGAGCCCGATGTACGCAAATATCAAAAAAATGTAGCTAGCGACAATACAAAAGGTAATGATCTTATAATTAATAATGTAGTGGGAACTAAGCACATCGCTGTTTGGAGTATTCTAAAGATAGTGTGACTTCCTATGGGCTTCAATTACGATCGACGACTACACATACTAATTAATCGAATAGCAGCGAGAATTTCGAATGACACTAAGCAACTATCTCAGACACTTTTGATGAGTCTGTATATCGAAAACAATTCATTTCAATCGTAAATCTCCTCTATAAAGGGGTTTGTGGCCCTCATAAGGGCCGATTTGTATGAGATATAGGTCTTACATTTATGCCTTCTTCTCAGTTTTCTTGGGCAGAAGTACAGCTTGAATGTTGGGCAAAACACCACCCTGAGCGATTGTAACTCCAGACAACAACTTGTTTAATTCCTCGTCGTTACGGATAGCTAACTGCAGATGACGTGGAATAATCCTAGTCTTCTTGTTGTCACGAGCAGCGTTGCCTGCCAACTCAAGAACTTCAGCTGCCAGGTATTCCATGACTGCAGCCAAATACACGGGAGCGCCAGCACCAACTCGTTCGGCATAGTTACCCTTTCGCAAAAGACGATGGATTCTGCCTACTGGGAATTGAAGGCCAGCCCTGCTGGAGCGGGACTTGCTCTTTCCCTTGACTTTTCCACCTTTGCCGCGACCAGACATTGTTCAATATTCTTTCGTAATAAGATGAGAGGAAAAATTGCGGCCTCCACAGGTCCACAGGTCCACAGGTTAACATGACAAGTTGGTCGAGTGTGAGTACCGGGCTAGAAGCCCCTGCCTCTTATATGAGATGAGAATCCATTTGAAGTAACGGCATGTGAAGTGATGACCAAATCAGCCACTGTCGCTGATCGCCAGGGAATGTGGAGTCTGGTAGAAGTCCTGTATAGCGCCTGGGGAGCTGTGAGTCTGGTCGTTGCTGATGAGAGAGTATTAGCACTGGAAGCTTGGAAGAGTCCTGATTGGCAGCGGCGATGACCAATGAGGCAGCCTGGAGTGGCCCTCATAAGGGTGTGGTCCTGTATGTATGGAAAGGTCGTGGTTAATTGAAGAATTCACTAAGCATGTCAATGAAGATTGACAGCTTGTTGAACATGTCTTTTTCTTCTTTCAATTTCGGCGTATACTTCTTGAGGAGAGGGAGTAGTCTGAATAGTTCAAAGTCCTTCAATATTTGAAGAAAATCTTTGAAGGAGGTTGCGGCAGTGTCTTCTGGTGCTGAAGGAGGTGTTTCTTTCTTCGGAAGAGGAGGCCAGGAGGTCCGGTCGTCTGTACTGGAAAAAGTCTTGGTTGGCTTCATGGTTGATGGGGTCGTGGAAGTGTCCGTCGTTTCAGATGCAGGGGTCTTACTGTTTTTCCCCTGGAGAAGGCGTTGAATTTTAGGGCATCCTGAGTAGTTGGCGGGGTGATCTCCCGTGCAATTGACGCATTTAGCAGACGTTAATGTGTCCCTTTTTTCACAAGCAAAAGTCCAGTGGTTACCGGCGCACTTGACACATCTGGGTTGCGCTTGGCATGTGCTTTGGCCATGGCCAAAACGCTGGCATTTGTAGCACTGTAGATAGGCTTTGGAGTGATATGGCTCTACTTTAATCTTCATATGGAGGAGGAGATCTTCTTTAAAAAAGGAGTTGGCCCTGAGTGTTTTCCTCATTATCACTAGAAAAAGGGGGAACAAAGTTTTCCCCGACGGTTCGTGAGCGTTCCGCTTGGACAGTTGAATGATGGAAAGGACTGGATAGCCTTTTTCCTTCAGCTCGGAAATTATGGCATCCACAGCCGTGTCTAGAGGTAAGTGGCGAATCACTGCTTTAATGACATCTTTCTTCTTTTGTATTTCTGTGGCGTACTCAAGGTTTTCAGCAGAGCAGAAATCTTGGATAGCTTGGAAGTCTTCTTGAAGAGTGCATTTGATCTTGAGAAAACCTTTCATAAAACGAAAGGTGGGCGTTTCTTTACATTGTTTTTGCATCTTAGCTATGAGGTCGTAGCCCCGAGAGTACGGACAGTTGTAGATGTATAGCCAGGTCTTGGAAGATTCGCTAGTGGCATCCATCGGTTCGGGAGTGTTCTCAGCTCCAGCAAGGGCCGCAAATGTGTTGGAGGTAGGAATTGGTGTAACAGGTTCGGTAGATGGTTTACAAGTTCTCTTGGGTAGCTGAAACTCGTTGTTATGTGCTTCTGAAGATGAATGACGTGCTGAAGTAAAATCGGTGGACTGTCTCTGAGTCACTGATTGGATCATTTGGAGGGCCATTTTGTTGTAGTCTGGCGAAGTCTGCTGTACCGAGGGAGAAGAGGAGACGGTCTGCGATGAGGGAGTAGGTTCCCCATAGAGGTCCCTATGGTGGGATTGTAAGTGCGGGCCTGAGCACCAGCCGCATGCCGTAGTTTTGTTACTACTTCAAGCGTGCACCCGAGTGCATCAAATGAAAAGCAAGGCAGTTGGCGCGAATTGAAACACGTACTGTAATTTAAATGAAGTCGATAAATCGGCGGACACATCTAATTTTGCTGAACGAGTGAGTCATCATGCCACCAAAAACTAGCGGAAAGGCTGCAAAGAAGGCTGGTAAAGCCCAAAAGAATATCTCCAAGGGAGATAAGAAGAAGAAGAGGAGGAGGAAGGAGAGCTATGCCATTTACATCTACAAAGTTTTGAAGCAAGTGCATCCTGACACTGGCATATCTAGCAAAGCTATGAGTATCATGAACAGCTTTGTTAATGACATCTTCGAGCGTATTGCTGCTGAAGCTTCTCGTTTGGCCCATTACAATAAGCGGTCAACTATCACCAGCCGGGAAATCCAAACAGCTGTGCGCCTTCTTTTGCCTGGTGAACTTGCCAAGCACGCTGTAAGTGAGGGTACGAAGGCTGTTACCAAGTACACAAGCTCTAAGTAAAAATCTTCTTCAAGATTTTTCATTTCAAACGGTCCTTGTCAGGACCAACACATTATTCGAAAGAGTTAAATCACGAAATTTGCTTCATTCTGTTATGTAGAAACACCTTGAAATCCAATTTCTATATGCTGTTAGTAAAAAAGTAAAGCACATAGCGGAGATGTGTCGTGCTTGTATACGAAAGGCATTTACTCGCCGGAGATCTACACTTAGTCATAATAATTTACTTTTAAAAAGTGGTAATACATTCCGTGTTAAGTATAGTAGTAGGTGCACACGGATCGGAAATCAGGTTATTTTAATGTGCCGTGCAAATAAACAGGCTGTTAGTGTAAGAAATAGTGGGTATAACGCTTAGAATATCGATTAATCGCTATGAAATAATGTTGATAAATTATCTCTTGAAAGTACTATAAAATTAATGTTTCTAGTATTTTCGTACTTGAAGGATAATGAAATTTGAAAAAGAGATGCCAACAGCACCTGGTGTTCCCAGGCGGTCACCCATCCAAGTACTGACCAGGCCCGATGCTGCTTGACTTCGGTGATCGGACGAGAACCGGTATATTCAGCATGGTATGGCCGTTGGCAACTACCTTTTCTTCAATGTCCTGTTAAGGAAGTATGTTTTAAGTAAGAATTGACATTATTAACTATAAAGGCAAGCATATTAACGTCGTTAACATTACTTGGAATATACTAATATTCGAATAAATATTTGAATGTTCGAATGATGAGTGATTCGGATGTTCATAGTGCCACTATGTCCTATCGAGTTTACTATCACGAACCACGTATGAAATTGTATATAAATAAATAAAAATAAATCCTTTATTAAGTATTGATTACAGGAAAAAGGCAAACTTACATTCTTTAATGTACACAATGAAATGTATGAAAGATATTTTTAAGATATGTTTCACTTACCCTTTATAACGCAAGGTAGTTTTCAGTGTAGCATCCTCTTCAGCTGCGAGATAACGTAAGGCAGATGATCATTCAGTCGTGAAGCACTAAAATGTAATATACATTTTAACTATTATCGATAAGAATTATTTACTGCAGGGATGCAAATAAAGTGAGGCAAATTAGTAAATAAAAACCGATACTGTAACTGATAATGTAATTACGTATCTGTATTAGTTGTATATACAGTAATCGCACGATTATCCGCGGAGTTGGATGTTGGCATAATCGCGCATAATCAGCAGTATGAGCAGAAAAGGGAAATGAAATGAAATCTTTAGATTTACGTCGCATACTTATACCGGTTACGCTAAAGGAGACGGTGATGATGAGTACTGAATGAAGAAAGTGGGAGGAAACGGGAGAAACCCGAGAAAACCCATGAGCACGGTCTTTATGCACGACAAAGTTCACACGGCACGAGCTGGGATTGAACCAGGGACCCCAAGCACCGGAGGCCAAAAAAGGGACAAAAAGTCTTTCGTGCAACTTTCGTTTTCGGTAAAAAGTTTACACATAATTTAGAAAGAGTAGTTTTCTGGTCTTTTTATTTCACAAGTTGGTTCATGTCTATATTTTTTACATGCATAAAAAATTTTTCAACTCCCTTGCTTAGTTCCTGTTAAAGACCTCTACCTCTGATTGTATTTTTTGCACATATTCTTATTGTTTTCAGACAACATTTCTAAGAGCGTAATTTATCGTCAGCAAGAAAAGAAAAGGAAAGCCTCGGATAGTGGAATGTGTACTGTATATATATATATATATATATATATATATATATATATATATATATATATATATATATATATATATATATATACGTATTAGTATATAGTTTTATTTTATACGTCTCCTATTATTACACAATGTGCAGATATTGTGAAAGCGCAAGTAAATATGTATAACTCCCCGTTCTGCACTTAATAACTTGAAAGAAGTTCGGGGAAGGTAGTGTAACAGAAAGTGCAAACAGAAATGAGGGTTTACAGGCATTTAATATTATTCCGTAGTAGTATGATTTTTTGTAAAATATATATATATATATATATATATATATATATATATATATATATATATATATATATATATATATATATAAACATACATATTCAATGATATAGTAAGAGGTTAGCAGCACTGATAGAACTGCAGAAAGTACAAAACCGTTAATAAGAAAGAGAGAGAGATGGTGGCCGCTTTTGTGCTTTTCATTGGCTAATTCCGAATTGCGCGCGAATACGTACGAGATTTCTTTCTTTTTCCTCTTCGCAGCCCAGATGTTGCCAATTAGAAGTTTTTAGTACTACATTTGTATGAAAATGTTGCCTTTAAGAAATGTGGTTTGCATACGGAGAAAAGAGCAAAATGAATATTTATCTTAGTGGGCATGAAAAAAGACGAAACATTTTGCAAGATGGACACACGAACTTCCTTAATGCAGGCGTTCAGTACATTATTGTAAAGAAAAAAACACTAAAAAGAATTACTTCAATATCCCTAGCAACATTCAACAATTCATAGAGAAAAATCTTTATTTTGAGAACAATGGAAAACTATGTAATTGTAGATAACTACTAAATTTAATGATTAAGGAAAACGTTTAGGCCCGGCCCTTCAGAAAGAAAGTGCACAGAATTTTCTCTCATGGAAGCAATTGCAAAATCAACATTTTGTTTGCAGTTATAATTAGAGGATCTATATACAGGGTGTTCGAAAAAGAATGTATCCTCTTGAAAGAAAATATTCTCTGGGCCCCTAATCCTTTATATACCGAAAGGAAGTTTGTATAGCATTTTTTCTTACCTTCGTTAGAAGAATTGAAAGTGACTACTATCGTGACACGGGAGATATTTGATCGATAGTCGAATTACTCCCATGCTCGAATGAACACGTCTCTTGTAAGGAGAGGAAAGGCTTCTGTGATCCGCTATCGCAGCTGTGTCATATCTGCAGAGAATGTTAGGACACAAACGTGATCTTTGAGAGCCTCGTGAAAAGAAGTCGCATAGTATCATGTGTGGAGACATCGGGGCCATCTGAAGAACGCTTCATCATTAGGACCAAGGGCGAGTTACGAAACACTCTGGGATATATTTATTAACATAACTTCTCGTCATTCTGCAAGTGTGGTGGAGCTCCATCCTATTGGAAAAGGAAACCTCGGGAGCCCTCTTCATGTGTAGGTATCGTTCACATCTGAAGCATGTGAAGATAGATTACTGTACTATCGTGTACCTAAAATCATTTTCTACGAATACGAACATGTCTACACTGAAGGCAGTGCAGCTCTTTTTCTCTTTTTTTTTGGTCATGTATTGTAACGCGGGGCAATGCACACAATAACATGTAATGTTGTGTATCATCATAAAGGGCCAGGGCGATGATTGGATCTTGATGGACGTGGAGAACTGATAGGTGATGTGAGTGGTATTGTGATCTATGGTTGTATGTTTACTGATGAATGCATAAGGAGAGGTGAAGGGGTTGCCTTTTTTTTTATGTCGATCGGCAGGGAAGCGATTGGGAAACTTTTGACTTTGTTTTTCAACCGAATATATTGATTGAATAGGTCGCCGACAATTTTACGGGGCGTCACGTCGTTGCCTTTTTCATGTCGATCGCGAGCGAAGCGAGCGTTTTTTTTTTTTTTTTTTTTTACCGACAATATGTATTGAATCGGTTGCCAACACCTTTAGGGGCGCGTCACGTCCTTCTTTGTGTGCTGATCGCGAGCGAAGCGAGCGCGAAATTTTTGACTTTTTTTTTTTTTTTTTTACCCACAATATTTATTCAATCGGTCGCCAACACTTTTAGGGGTGCGTCACGTCCTCTTTTCTCTGCTGATCGCGAGCGAAGCGAGCGCGAAATTTTGACCTTTTTTTCTCTTTTTAATTCTTTTTTTTTTCTTTAAGAAAAAATATTGATTTCATAGGTCGCCAACATTTTTACGGGATGGAACATCGTTTATTTGTTTTTCCAACCGTCTTTCTGTCTTGAGCCCCCGCCAAGTTAACTTTATGGTGGACAAAAACTATGTGCGGTGGGTTACCGCGGGGTTCTCCCGTTTCCTCCCACTTTCTTCATTCCACCACCATTTCAATCATTTCTCATAATCAGCGCCTCTTTTAGCCTAAGCGGCATAACGTGGGACGTAAAACAAAGATTTCCTTTAGTTGCTTTCTGTCTTGATTACGAGCGCGAAATTTTTTACTTTTTTTTTCTTTCTTTTGATATTATTCATTTAATAGGACGGCAACACCTTTACGGGCCGCCGCGTCGTCGTTTACACTTCTTCAGCCCATATTCTTTCTGCTTGTTCGTTTTCCGGCATCTTGTTATCACCGCCCGCGGGAATGCCTATGTCTTTCATCGCTTTTTGAAGCAAATCTTTAATAAATATGCACTCTCACATTTCTACTAATATGCATACCACAGTGGATAGACTGTAACTAGGAAAGCAGAAGCCTGCATATCATATTATTTAACAGTTGAAAGTGAACTGCCATTTTAAGTTTGATTTTGATCAGATGAGTGCAGTTCAACTCGTCGACAATTGTGAAGATTCTCGAGGTTAGGGACCATCCATTTTGTGCTTTGTAATGAAAATGGCTGCAGCCAAACTTCTCTGATCTGAATGAAACTTGGCATGATGATACATCTTGACCTGCTCTACAAGTTTATTTAGTATTTTCCGTTGCGCAGGCTTTTGCTTCTCCAGGTTCTCCCATGGAACTGAGAAACGTATTCAGTCGAACTTCTGCGGTAAGTCAGTATATCATCCTGAGAAGTTTGATCGAGATAGCAGAGGTTCGACTATTCGTTTTTCAATTCCATGTGATATTACAACACGGTGAACTAAATTTATATAGAAACACTTTGATTTTGTTTTGTTTTTTGCTAGCATTAAACTGAGAAAATGTTATTGAATAGACAGAGAACACCACTCAAAGAAAAGTACATCATAAGAATATATATATGGTTGCTGTGGTTCTCGGTTTAATTTGCTAGTTAAGAAACTTGCTCTAAATAAGTACATCTTACAGGTGAAAAACTAAGCCAGGCGATAGAATTAAATATAAAGTTATACACTTTTATTTTACGTTTACTAGTGTTGGGTTACTACTGTAAAATAAGTCAGTATATATGAAAGATAACTGTATTAGGTACTATTTTCCACCGGCGGTGTATTCTTGCATAGTGTACTTAATGTTTACAAGCGGGGCGCTACTAGTATGGATGCATGACAAGTGCTATTGAAACTCGAAAACTAACTGGTTTCCACTACCCTTGCTTATACGTATACCCGCGTCGCCTTCGCTCCTGTTCACTTTGGACGCACATTCTTGCTATCGCTCAGGCCCCCAGCTTTCTCCTGTTTTGGCTCCCTTAAATAGTATTCGTGCTTTTTATTGGCCACCTGGCAAAGCACTTGTAATGATTTTACACCAGTAACTCTAAAATACATGTGTATTACTTTATTTAATTCTGTCGTCTGCAGAATTTTTTTTTTTTTTCGTACAAATATGCCTTTTCATGCAGAACACTGAATTTTGCCTGTAAATTTTTGAGAATATGCTGTGACGAAACTTGAGCACCGTTCTTCTTTTCTTTCTTATCACGAGTCTTCTTTAGCCTAATGAGCACAATCATCACACGATAACGACTATTCTTTTCATTTAACTTGTAAACAAGTTGAACTAATAATAATAATTGATGTACAAAGGAGAAGTGTCCTACATATTTGAGGTAAAAAATAAAATAAATATACTTCTACTTCATCCGTGTTTACAAAGTTAAATGTTATCGATTTACAAAAAATGGTCACCTATCCACACACTGACCAGGCTCGACACTGCTTGACCATACATATTAAAACATCGGTCCCACTGAATACACAAGTAGTAAGCACATTCACATAAAAATAATTAGGATTACAGTATATAAAATGTGTTAATTAAAATAGCAAATGCCTTACCTTATCACAGGCGATCCAAAGCCACTGCACATCATCTGCTACGCACACTATATTCCTCCAATATTTCACTCACTTCCTATATCACGCAACAGAAAATATTAATAAAATTCACTTAGCAACATTTTCATTTTTAATCAACAATACGTATAACAATTAAGAATAAAATTAATTGTGAGCACATTGTTATAATTAGAATACTGTTTTTATTCGTTTACAAATATGGGATTAATATAGAGCTGGCAGCAACAATATATACAACTCATCCTGTATGTATCGTAAATCCTAACTTGAGAAGACATCTCTGACGCAAACAATGAGACAAGAAATCAAATACTATATCCGACACATTTGGGGTTTATTGAACTTCAATGTTGGAAGATACCACCTTGTCGGTAGTACAAATGTAATATCCTTACAACACGCGGAACTTTTGCCAGGCATATCTAGGAATTTGGGAAGATTAATTGATATCCTTAATGTGCAATGTATGATTATGACGCATTGTTATGTACACGCAGACGGAACCAGGACAATCTATAGATGACATTTGCACTGTGTTTGGACAATTTGTTCGCAGAAAGTAACCGTTTTTGTCTATGAATACTTGAGAACATGGAAGGTATGAGATATACATTTTATGCGCAAATATTATAATACAAATCATTGTTAGTTTGGTGGATGCGTGAAAGAAAGAAAAGGAGTAGATTTTTGCAGACGTCCGGATATAAAGCGAGAACTGAGAATACGCATCTATAACATCTATTTTCTTTGTGTTAATGATATCGATGAACTAAACGGGGAAACTAAAATACAACTGTTTGCAGTATAATTCGAAGTATAGTCAAGTGCAGAGGCGTACTCACGGGGTGTCCACCGGGTGCGGACTCCTCGCAAAAGTTCCTAAGTGAACATACATTTGCAGACTTTCTCATTAAATGTAGTTATTAACAGGGAAAATATTGATGTATCATCAATATAAATCTGATCTTACACTTCATCTGTACTCTGTCTGTATCATGTTTTTGTGAAAAAGTAAGTGGAATATTTATCGTGTTTTCGAATGCAGAATAATAGTATATAGACATAGTGGCTTGTAGTATTGGAACCTTGCCCCCCGAAGCTTGGATCCCTTAGAAGAAAAAAAAAATGCATGCGCGCCTGGTGAAATGGTTAACGAATTCAGTTCACTCGATGAATCGACAGATAGTAATACACATTTCGACAGATCGACAGCATTCGACAGATACAGACATATGAAAGTAGCACAAGAATTAGGCGAAAGTCCGTGCGTTTCCTCAATTCACGTAGGAAACAACAGAAAATATCAACTACCATAAAATAATCCGTATATATATTTAATTTATTTGGAATAAAATAAATATAGAAACAACCTGTTCATACATAACTACGGTAAGTGCGTTAATTGCTAACGTAAGAACAAATATGAAACAAGGCACAAAATAAAAAAGAAAAATAAAGTTAAAGGGAATAAATATTTAGGCTTGATTGTCATTCGTATTAAGAAGCTGGGTAATAAAATGTTAAAATCTACAGAAAATTATGAAATTAAATCAGGATTTGAAATAAAAGTCTATACATTGGAAGTAGGCCAGGGAGTTTGCAAGGCAGATGTGTGCGACACGCGTTACTTTATAGATTCCCTTCATTGAACTATAGTAAGCAGTACGAAGATGGTACTTTGCGTATAATCACAGGAAGGATTGAAGTTAATTACCATGGTAATATAATTATTTATTGATAAGTATTTCCATGTTAAATTATGAAAATTATAAGCACAAGGAGGGTGAAAAAGTAGTGTGACCGACTTAGCAATGACTGAAACATAAAATAGAAAAGCGAATAAAAACAAATGCCTTTTGAGTTATGTGGAATAAAGTTTCTTCTAGCCAGTAAGGAAGAATAGGATCTGGTGCATTCATTGAATACCTGAAAAAAATCGTTTATCAAAATAGAAGGAAACACACTTATCGTTGTGGCAACTACGAACTTCTGTTTACCTCAGCCCGCCTCAGCAAGTGCTTTCTATCCGGTCCGCGCTCCGTAACCAAACTCAACGCTGCCTGCCAGCGAAAATTTCATTCTTCAGTATCGTTGAGTTTATTGCAGAAAGCAATGGCAGATACGGCATCAGCACCTGCAGCCCCGGCACAGGCTTCTCCTAAGAAGTCTGCAAAGCCTAAGAAACCAAAAACAACACCTTCTCATCCAAGAACATCAGAAATGGTGAACAACGCCATCAAGAATTTGAAGGAAAGGGGAGGAAGTTCACTGCAAGCTATTAAGAAATACATCTCTCAGAACTACAAAGTGGATGCCGAGAAGCTTGCTCCATTTATCAAGAAATACTTGAGAAGTGCAGTTGCTTCTGGGTCTTTGGTTCAGACCAAGGGAAAAGGTGCATCTGGATCGTTTAAGCTTAGTGCTTCATCGCTGAAGGAGAAGCCTGAAGGTGGATCTTCAACCAAGGCGAAACGATCAGCATCAAAGGAGAAGAAGCCTGCGAAAAAGCCAGCAGCTAAACGTCCCAAGAAGACTGGTGAAAAGAAAAAGGCTGCTGCTCCCAAACCTAAGAAATCACCATCTAAAGTGAAGAAGGCAAAAACTCCCAAGAAGCCAAAGGCCCCGAAGCCAAAGAAGGCTACAGCAAAACCGAAAAGTGCTAAGAAGGCTGCACCAAAGAAGAAGTAAATGTGTCAGTAAATCATCTGACATTTTAAAACGGCTCTTTTTAGAGCCATCAAATACTTTGAGAAGAGTAAAATTGTGCTTTTCCTATCATTATCACATGTTCATTCATAGCAATGTATAGTATACACGCAAGGGACTTTGAGTTTTCTTTTTAACCGAAGCACTTCTTGATGTAAGTGCTTTATAACAGAGGGGAATTGAGGGTGGGGAAAGAAAGCTTTCACGGGTGTCAAGAATGGTGTACTCGAAAAAAAATGGGGAACACATTACGTAATGTCAATTTGTGATCACTTACTTTTTCCTTGTTCCTATCTTCAAGTAGCGAAACAGTACAGAAAACGCACTTAATGCATTTGTTAGAAAAACTTTTGCAGGCTGACTGGGTTCGATTCTCGGTGGGAGCTCAAATGTTTCGCATTGCACGTTAATAAGTAGGTCCACGTTTGAAACAGCCTTGCTGCTGAAAGGGACACTAAACTAAAATCAACTCTTTTCAAGGCTGGGGTGAAAGAAATGTTCGAACTTATTACAACTCGTGAAAGTGAAGTAGACTGTTTCAATTTAACGTCGTACTATTATGATTTTTATGATAAAGGAGACGGGTGATTACGCCTAATGAATGATGGAAATACTGGTGTAATGAGAAAGTGTTAGGAAAAGGGAACACGCTAATAACCACGGATACCGTCTTATAATTCGTAATATTGCTATAAAGAAAAATAGTAACACCAGCAGAAATGTAGGTGTACAATTGAACTGATGTTAAGTACAAACAGACACTTAAAGAAAGTTTAGTTTAACGTTTGCATTCAACAGCAGCGACCTCTGAGAAAATATTACTTTTGCTACCTTGGAAGAAGTACATATTTCGCCTGCGAGTTCTATGAGATTAATAACGTTGAGAAGGGCAAACAGTGGTTGAATCGAAGTTAACTTATGCAACATATGGCAAAATCGAATCCTTGACCACATAAAACGAAGATAATCAATCGGTAAACATAGGGGAAAACTAAAGAATATACTTGAAAGATAGGATGATATACGAAACGAGAGGAAAACGAAGGTAGATGTATTAACTATGCAACATACGGCGTGAGAATTTAAAAAAAAAAGATAACAAGTATGGACAAGATCCTTGTTAGGATAACAGCATCTCTAAGTAGTGTATTGGTCCTAAAAAGGACCGTTTTTGAACTCAGTGCCAGAACTTCAAACTTAAGCACGTTCCCCACGGATGCGGCGAGCAAGCTGAATGTCCTTAGGCATGATTGTGACTCTCTTTGCGTGAATAGCACACAAGTTGGTGTCTTCGAAAAGCCCTACAAGGTAAGCTTCACTTGCCTCCTGTAAAGCCATGACAGCTGAGCTTTGGAAGCGAAGATCTGTCTTGAAATCTTGTGCAATTTCTCGGACGAGTCGTTGGAAGGGCAGCTTGCGGATGAGCAATTCAGTGCTCTTCTGGTAACGACGAATTTCTCGGAGAGCCACAGTACCAGGCCTGTAACGATGGGGCTTTTTCACTCCACCGGTAGCTGGAGCACTCTTTCTTGCAGCTTTGGTGGCAAGCTGCTTTCGAGGAGCTTTGCCTCCAGTAGATTTCCTAGCTGTCTGCTTGGTACGTGCCATTGCAACTGTCACGACTTGTTTCAAATAATTGCGCGCTGAATGAAGTCAAGTTATATAAAGAGCAAAACCGTTAAATCAAGCTATTTCTCATTGGATAAAGTCAGTCGAAAAGGACAGTTCTCATTGGCTTAGACACGTTTTGTGTTTTTCCTCCGTGCTTTCCCTGCATGATCGAAGGAACAAAACCACGAGTCTTGGGCTGCTTGGGCTTGTATTTCTCGTGTGTGGTGAGCGAAGCAGTAACATATCGAAATGACAGGACGTGGAAAAGGAGGCAAGGGTCTTGGCAAAGGAGGTGCCAAGCGCCACCGTAAAGTTCTTCGTGACAACATCCAGGGTATCACCAAACCCGCTATTAGGCGTCTTGCTCGCCGTGGTGGTGTGAAGCGTATCTCTGGTCTCATTTATGAAGAGACCCGAGGAGTATTGAAAGTATTCCTGGAGAACGTAATCAGAGATGCTGTTACATACACAGAACACGCCAAGAGGAAGACAGTGACAGCTATGGATGTTGTGTATGCCTTGAAGAGGCAAGGAAGAACCCTGTACGGTTTCGGAGGTTAAGTTGGGGTTCCTCCTATTTTGGATATAAAATTGGCATAAACGGCTCTTTTCAGAGCCAACAAATTTATATAAAGGGAAAGATTTACTTTGTGCGATTTTCTGTTAGATTATAAGAATTCGTGTAACTACATTAAAGCCTTTTGATGCACACAAAATTACAGACGTAGAGAGATTAATTTGAGAAAATCATACGTTTTTTTTTACATTATGTACGTTCATGTATACGTATTCATATGTAGCAGTATTAATGCTGGAGAAGGGGTTCTGGTTGGAAATTGGCGATTTGTTGGAAGTAGCGAGCATGAGAGATGCGAAACGCAAGTCGGAATTTCTGTTCTGACAGTAGGATGTACGTATAGAGGCTTATACAACTTCTATACTGTGCTGTGAGGGGCGAATAATGCGTTAGAAACCTGAATCTTGTCCTTTATCTTGTTTACGTGGTCTTGGGTTCGATTTTTTTCTTTTGCGGTAGTGTCTATTGTGATTTACATGTAAATTAATGACACTTCGTAGCGGGTTAGTAAAATAAAGAGTAATACAAATATGAGATGTAGGTTAATGCATTGTATACTTCACATTATTTACTAAAGAAAGGCAGTAGTTACAAGAAACCTAGGCTCGCTCGTTGGGCACAGTAGCAAATGAGTTCTGAGATCAGAGAATAAGAGTAGTTGCGTATTACAAACCATATACATATAACACATATCACACAAATATGAATATCGACCTTGCAAAGAATAAATCGTACTTAAGTGTGCATTTAATGTCATTACTATGTTGCAAAAGAAATTTAGGAAAGTTTTTTGATCCGCTCTGTTCATGATGTCATTGGGGCATAGTAATGAACAATAATAAATGTCGAGAACATATTGAACAGAGTAATTTCAGCCAAGCCAACGCAAGAGAGAAACATGAGTGCTTTAAGAATGTTGGAAATTCCTTTGTCTAGCATGAAGTACATGAGAATATGTGGTATGAGGTTTTCTTCCATTGCTGAGAATCTGGGCTCGACTGTCCTGTCCTCTGGGTAATATGAGCCCGATGTACGCAAATATCAAAAAAATGTAGCTAGCGACAATACAAAAGGTAATGATCTTATAATTAATAATGTAGTGGGAACTAAGCACATCGCTGTTTGGAGTATTCTAAAGATAGTGTGACTTCCTATGGGCTTCAATTACGATCGACGACTACACATACTAATTAATCGAATAGCAGCGAGAATTTCGAATGACACTAAGCAACTATCTCAGACACTTTTGATGAGTCTGTATATCGAAAACAATTCATTTCAATCGTAAATCTCCTCTATAAAGGGGTTTGTGGCCCTCATAAGGGCCGATTTGTATGAGATATAGGTCTTACATTTATGCCTTCTTCTCAGTTTTCTTGGGCAGAAGTACAGCTTGAATGTTGGGCAAAACACCACCCTGAGCGATTGTAACTCCAGACAACAACTTGTTTAATTCCTCGTCGTTACGGATAGCTAACTGCAGATGACGTGGAATAATCCTAGTCTTCTTGTTGTCACGAGCAGCGTTGCCTGCCAACTCAAGAACTTCAGCTGCCAGGTATTCCATGACTGCAGCCAAATACACGGGAGCGCCAGCACCAACTCGTTCGGCATAGTTACCCTTTCGCAAAAGACGATGGATTCTGCCTACTGGGAATTGAAGGCCAGCCCTGCTGGAGCGGGACTTGCTCTTTCCCTTGACTTTTCCACCTTTGCCGCGACCAGACATTGTTCAATATTCTTTCGTAATAAGATGAGAGGAAAAATTGCGGCCTCCCATGAATCAAGTCAGTTTTGTTACTACTTCAAGCGTGCACCCGAGTGCATCAAATGAAAAGCAAGGCAGTTGGCGCGAATTGAAACACTGTGACATAGTGACGTGAAGTGTACCAAACAAGTGTGGCCCTTTCTAGGACCAAAACCAAGTGCAGTGCTTTTATAACGAAGTGAAAACACGTCAGAGCCATGCCCAGACCCAGGAAGAAGACGCCGTCGAGGAGACCACCAGAGAAGGAGGAAGATGAAGAATTCATTGATGTGGACACGGTCCCTGAAGCAACCCATCTAGACGTTTCATTCTCGTTAGTGGACCCGGTTACAATAGAGACGACCTTCAGAGCAGCCACGGCAGCTTATCTAACCAGAGTAATCAGCCTGAGAATACTAAAAGAAGAATTCTATGTTGTACAAGTGGAAGAAACCACATACAAAGTGCTCTTCAAATCGGAAGCGACGAGGGACAGATTCCTGAAAGTTTTCCAAGATGCAGACTTCGGCTCGAAGGCTAAGATATTGGAGAAGCAAACCGGATCCCATCCCAGAGAAGAGGTCAAATCGCCAAATAAAAAACAAGAAGCCCCATCACAGACAGAGAAGACTAGCCACACCCAGGAGGATGAACCATACGTCGGCTCTGCTACGAGCCCAAGCCCCATACAGGTGAAAAATCAAAAAACCCAGAAGCTGAAATCACACCCTGGTGAGAAGACTGGCCCTTATCAGGACCACAAAACTACTCCTGAAGACGATGCCAAATCGGACAAACACAAGGAAGAGGATGATTTCACGTTAGTGAAGTCGAGAAGACAAAAGAAAGAAGACGCCAAACAAGGGCCCGGCCCTTGTCAGGACCACAATTCCAGAGCAACAGCAAACGCAAACAGGAAGCAGCAAGAGTTAGAGACCCGTACTCCCCTGCAAGCCAATGGAAGTAAGAAGACTAAACAACCTGAAGGCTCAGAACCAATCAGATACAGGCAGAAATCAAAAGAAAGAAAAGAAGCAACATTTACGTGTGTTGTCAAAGGTGTCCCTATAAACATAGAAGTCCAGGAAGTAAGAGATGAACTAAGAAAACAGAAGATTGACTTCAGAGGCATAACCCGCATAAAATCAGACAAAGGACCCACACCATTACTAAGGATCTTCTCAGAGAACCCGGAACAAATTAGCAGATTACTGTCATCTGGAGTGAAAATTCACCATACCCACTACAAAGTAGAATCGTCAAGAACAGTACCAAGACCACTTCCCTGCCATAACTGCTACCAATACGGTCACTTCAAGAACCGGTGCCAAGCCGAAAGAATCTGCAACCGATGTGGGAAACCACATGAAGAGGACTGCAATACACCCAGAAAAAGAAACTTCTGCGCTACATGTATTAGCGACACACACCGTACTGGTAGCGGAAACTGCCCCAAGAGACCAAGAGCTACACAACCAACCAGACCACCACCGCTGCTAACGCCCACAGATGTAACAAAAATCACAACCAACGGCTCTTGTCAGGACCAACAGGCAGTTCACCAAGAAGAAACCAACAAGTCGGAAACACCCAACAAGGAATTACAAAGATGGATCAAACAGGAACTAGAAGAAGCAACAAACAAAATCATAACATGGATGACCTACGTAATAACCACCACAACACCACAGCAACAACAGAAAAATCTTGCAATAGCTCTACAAACCGCCTCCAAGAAGATTTTTGATAATACAGTAAATGCACTCCAGACCACAACAGGGCACCTTTACATCACAAGGACTTTTGCCGACACAGTTAAAAGGAAAACCAGTACAGACCATGCGAAAACAAAGCGGAAGGAACAGCAAGCTGAGAAGGAAGGCAGGGGATAATGCAGCTGTGACGGAAGCAAACAGATGACGACCAGGCCTGGCCATGGACAATGAAACGACTTGCATGCTTAAAAAATAACAGATATCCCACTAACAACATAATCCCCCACCTACAGACAACACAGATTTGCATTAAAAAACTAACAGATTCTAAGCTAGGTTAGCAACATAACAAATAATTTATTTATTATTACAGACGCTTTTACATGGATTTTTGCCACCCTTCAAATGTGGTTTTGCCATGTAAATACTATTGCATGCAGCACGACCGATATAGGGGGTTTTTTCCTGGTTTCCAGGTTTTTTGTCCCTCTCTCAAAACATAATAAACCTTCTCTCGCGCTTTCCTATCATCTATTTTACCCTTCTTTCCTTCTATTTCACACATTGACAGATTCGCGTGTAAATGTCTTTCGAAAAAGATAGAAGCCGCGGCATACACCTACACCCGACAGATACTTTAGTGTACTAATTGCATGTGAGGAGAGGCATGTAGATAGATGGATGATGCCTTACTCTCTGTCAGGGCGCGGGCTTTCCCGAGGGGCGTCCTTATTTTTAACTTTTCTGTTTCTGTTTCTGCGGACACATCTAATTTTGCTGAACGAGTGAGTCATCATGCCACCAAAAACTAGCGGAAAGGCTGCAAAGAAGGCTGGTAAAGCCCAAAAGAATATCTCCAAGGGAGATAAGAAGAAGAAGAGGAGGAGGAAGGAGAGCTATGCCATTTACATCTACAAAGTTTTGAAGCAAGTGCATCCTGACACTGGCATATCTAGCAAAGCTATGAGTATCATGAACAGCTTTGTTAATGACATCTTCGAGCGTATTGCTGCTGAAGCTTCTCGTTTGGCCCATTACAATAAGCGGTCAACTATCACCAGCCGGGAAATCCAAACAGCTGTGCGCCTTCTTTTGCCTGGTGAACTTGCCAAGCACGCTGTAAGTGAGGGTACGAAGGCTGTTACCAAGTACACAAGCTCTAAGTAAAAATCTTCTTCAAGATTTTTCATTTCAAACGGTCCTTGTCAGGACCAACACATTATTCGAAAGAGTTAAATCACGAAATTTGCTTCATTCTGTTATGTAGAAACACCTTGAAATCCAATTTCTATATGCTGTTAGTAAAAAAGTAAAGCACATAGCGGAGATGTGTCGTGCTTGTATACGAAAGGCATTTACTCGCCGGAGATCTACACTTAGTCATAATAATTTACTTTTAAAAAGTGGTAATACATTCCGTGTTAAGTATAGTAGTAGGTGCACACGGATCGGAAATCAGGTTATTTTAATGTGCCGTGCAAATAAACAGGCTGTTAGTGTAAGAAATAGTGGGTATAACGCTTAGAATATCGATTAATCGCTATGAAATAATGTTGATAAATTATCTCTTGAAAGTACTATAAAATTAATGTTTCTAGTATTTTCGTACTTGAAGGATAATGAAATTTGAAAAAGAGATGCCAACAGCACCTGGTGTTCCCAGGCGGTCACCCATCCAAGTACTGACCAGGCCCGATGCTGCTTGACTTCGGTGATCGGACGAGAACCGGTATATTCAGCATGGTATGGCCGTTGGCAACTACCTTTTCTTCAATGTCCTGTTAAGGAAGTATGTTTTAAGTAGTAAGAATTGACATTATTAACTATAAAGGCAAGCATATTAACGTCGTTAACATTACTTGGAATATACTAATATTCGAATAAATATTTGAATGTTCGAATGATG
This sequence comes from Thermobia domestica, assembly GCF_964235325.1. NCBI lineage: Eukaryota > Metazoa > Arthropoda > Insecta > Zygentoma > Lepismatidae > Thermobia > Thermobia domestica. The sequence goes on along the minus strand of NW_027656967.1, from coordinate 19,490 downwards.
AGTGATTCGGATGTTCATAGTGCCACTATGTCCTATCGAGTTTACTATCACGAACCACGTATGAAATTGTATATAAATAAATAAAAATAAATCCTTTATTAAGTATTGATTACAGGAAAAAGGCAAACTTACATTCTTTAATGTACACAATGAAATGTATGAAAGATATTTTTAAGATATGTTTCACTTACCCTTTATAACGCAAGGTAGTTTTCAGTGTAGCATCCTCTTCAGCTGCGAGATAACGTAAGGCAGATGATCATTCAGTCGTGAAGCACTAAAATGTAATATACATTTTAACTATTATCGATAAGAATTATTTACTGCAGGGATGCAAATAAAGTGAGGCAAATTAGTAAATAAAAACCGATACTGTAACTGATAATGTAATTACGTATCTGTATTAGTTGTATATACAGTAATCGCACGATTATCCGCGGAGTTGGATGTTGGCATAATCGCGCATAATCAGCAGTATGAGCAGAAAAGGGAAATGAAATGAAATCTTTAGATTTACGTCGCATACTTATACCGGTTACGCTAAAGGAGACGGTGATGATGAGTACTGAATGAAGAAAGTGGGAGGAAACGGGAGAAACCCGAGAAAACCCATGAGCACGGTCTTTATGCACGACAAAGTTCACACGGCACGAGCTGGGATTGAACCAGGGACCCCAAGCACCGGAGGCCAAAAAAGGGACAAAAAGTCTTTCGTGCAACTTTCGTTTTCGGTAAAAAGTTTACACATAATTTAGAAAGAGTAGTTTTCTGGTCTTTTTATTTCACAAGTTGGTTCATGTCTATATTTTTTACATGCATAAAAAATTTTTCAACTCCCTTGCTTAGTTCCTGTTAAAGACCTCTACCTCTGATTGTATTTTTTGCACATATTCTTATTGTTTTCAGACAACATTTCTAAGAGCGTAATTTATCGTCAGCAAGAAAAGAAAAGGAAAGCCTCGGATAGTGGAATGTGTACTGTATATATATATATATATATATATATATATATATATATATATATATATATATATATATATATATATACGTATTAGTATATAGTTTTATTTTATACGTCTCCTATTATTACACAATGTGCAGATATTGTGAAAGCGCAAGTAAATATGTATAACTCCCCGTTCTGCACTTAATAACTTGAAAGAAGTTCGGGGAAGGTAGTGTAACAGAAAGTGCAAACAGAAATGAGGGTTTACAGGCATTTAATATTATTCCGTAGTAGTATGATTTTTTGTAAAATATATATATATATATATATATATATATATATATATATATATATATATATATATATATATATATAAACATACATATTCAATGATATAGTAAGAGGTTAGCAGCACTGATAGAACTGCAGAAAGTACAAAACCGTTAATAAGAAAGAGAGAGAGATGGTGGCCGCTTTTGTGCTTTTCATTGGCTAATTCCGAATTGCGCGCGAATACGTACGAGATTTCTTTCTTTTTCCTCTTCGCAGCCCAGATGTTGCCAATTAGAAGTTTTTAGTACTACATTTGTATGAAAATGTTGCCTTTAAGAAATGTGGTTTGCATACGGAGAAAAGAGCAAAATGAATATTTATCTTAGTGGGCATGAAAAAAGACGAAACATTTTGCAAGATGGACACACGAACTTCCTTAATGCAGGCGTTCAGTACATTATTGTAAAGAAAAAAACACTAAAAAGAATTACTTCAATATCCCTAGCAACATTCAACAATTCATAGAGAAAAATCTTTATTTTGAGAACAATGGAAAACTATGTAATTGTAGATAACTACTAAATTTAATGATTAAGGAAAACGTTTAGGCCCGGCCCTTCAGAAAGAAAGTGCACAGAATTTTCTCTCATGGAAGCAATTGCAAAATCAACATTTTGTTTGCAGTTATAATTAGAGGATCTATATACAGGGTGTTCGAAAAAGAATGTATCCTCTTGAAAGAAAATATTCTCTGGGCCCCTAATCCTTTATATACCGAAAGGAAGTTTGTATAGCATTTTTTCTTACCTTCGTTAGAAGAATTGAAAGTGACTACTATCGTGACACGGGAGATATTTGATCGATAGTCGAATTACTCCCATGCTCGAATGAACACGTCTCTTGTAAGGAGAGGAAAGGCTTCTGTGATCCGCTATCGCAGCTGTGTCATATCTGCAGAGAATGTTAGGACACAAACGTGATCTTTGAGTGCCTCGTGAAAAGAAGTCGCATAGTATCATGTGTGGAGACATCGGGGCCATCTGAAGAACGCTTCATCATTAGGACCAAGGGCGAGTTACGAAACACTCTGGGATATATTTATTAACATAACTTCTCGTCATTCTGCAAGTGTGGTGGAGCTCCATCCTATTGGAAAAGGAAACCTCGGGAGCCCTCTTCATGTGTAGGTATCGTTCACATCTGAAGCATGTGAAGATAGATTACTGTACTATCGTGTACCTAAAATCATTTTCTACGAATACGAACATGTCTACACTGAAGGCAGTGCAGCTCTTTTTCTCTTTTTTTTTTGGTCATGTATTGTAACGCGGGGCAATGCACACAATAACATGTAATGTTGTGTATCATCATAAAGGGCCAGGGCGATGATTGGATCTTGATGGACGTGGAGAACTGATAGGTGATGTGAGTGGTATTGTGATCTATGGTTGTATGTTTACTGATGAATGCATAAGGAGAGGTGAAGGGGTTGCCTTTTTTTTTATGTCGATCGGCAGGGAAGCGATTGGGAAACTTTTGACTTTGTTTTTCAACCGAATATATTGATTGAATAGGTCGCCGACAATTTTACGGGGCGTCACGTCGTTGCCTTTTTCATGTCGATCGCGAGCGAAGCGAGCGTTTTTTTTTTTTTTTTTTTTTACCGACAATATGTATTGAATCGGTTGCCAACACCTTTAGGGGCGCGTCACGTCCTTCTTTCTGTGCTGATCGCGAGCGAAGCGAGCGCGAAATTTTTGACTTTTTTTTTTTTTTTTTACCCACAATATTTATTCAATCGGTCGCCAACACTTTTAGGGGTGCGTCACGTCCTCTTTTCTCTGCTGATCGCGAGCGAAGCGAGCGCGAAATTTTGACCTTTTTTTCTCTTTTTAATTCTTTTTTTTTTCTTTAAGAAAAAATATTGATTTCATAGGTCGCCAACATTTTTACGGGATGGAACATCGTTTATTTGTTTTTCCAACCGTCTTTCTGTCTTGAGCCCCCGCCAAGTTAACTTTATGGTGGACAAAAACTATGTGCGGTGGGTTACCGCGGGGTTCTCCCGTTTCCTCCCACTTTCTTCATTCCACCACCATTTCAATCATTTCTCATAATCAGCGCCTCTTTTAGCCTAAGCGGCATAACGTGGGACGTAAAACAAAGATTTCCTTTAGTTGCTTTCTGTCTTGATTACGAGCGCGAAATTTTTTACTTTTTTTTTCTTTCTTTTGATATTATTCATTTAATAGGACGGCAACACCTTTACGGGCCGCCGCGTCGTCGTTTACACTTCTTCAGCCCATATTCTTTCTGCTTGTTCGTTTTCCGGCATCTTGTTATCACCGCCCGCGGGAATGCCTATGTCTTTCATCGCTTTTTGAAGCAAATCTTTAATAAATATGCACTCTCACATTTCTACTAATATGCATACCACAGTGGATAGACTGTAACTAGGAAAGCAGAAGCCTGCATATCATATTATTTAACAGTTGAAAGTGAACTGCCATTTTAAGTTTGATTTTGATCAGATGAGTGCAGTTCAACTCGTCGACAATTGTGAAGATTCTCGAGGTTAGGGACCATCCATTTTGTGCTTTGTAATGAAAATGGCTGCAGCCAAACTTCTCTGATCTGAATGAAACTTGGCATGATGATACATCTTGACCTGCTCTACAAGTTTATTTAGTATTTTCCGTTGCGCAGGCTTTTGCTTCTCCAGGTTCTCCCATGGAACTGAGAAACGTATTCAGTCGAACTTCTGCGGTAAGTCAGTATATCATCCTGAGAAGTTTGATCGAGATAGCAGAGGTTCGACTATTCGTTTTTCAATTCCATGTGATATTACAACACGGTGAACTAAATTTATATAGAAACACTTTGATTTTGTTTTGTTTTTTGCTAGCATTAAACTGAGAAAATGTTATTGAATAGACAGAGAACACCACTCAAAGAAAAGTACATCATAAGAATATATATATGGTTGCTGTGGTTCTCGGTTTAATTTGCTAGTTAAGAAACTTGCTCTAAATAAGTACATCTTACAGGTGAAAAACTAAGCCAGGCGATAGAATTAAATATAAAGTTATACACTTTTATTTTACGTTTACTAGTGTTGGGTTACTACTGTAAAATAAGTCAGTATATATGAAAGATAACTGTATTAGGTACTATTTTCCACCGGCGGTGTATTCTTGCATAGTGTACTTAATGTTTACAAGCGGGGCGCTACTAGTATGGATGCATGACAAGTGCTATTGAAACTCGAAAACTAACTGGTTTCCACTACCCTTGCTTATACGTATACCCGCGTCGCCTTCGCTCCTGTTCACTTTGGACGCACATTCTTGCTATCGCTCAGGCCCCCAGCTTTCTCCTGTTTTGGCTCCCTTAAATAGTATTCGTGCTTTTTATTGGCCACCTGGCAAAGCACTTGTAATGATTTTACACCAGTAACTCTAAAATACATGTGTATTACTTTATTTAATTCTGTCGTCTGCAGAATTTTTTTTTTTTTTCGTACAAATATGCCTTTTCATGCAGAACACTGAATTTTGCCTGTAAATTTTTGAGAATATGCTGTGACGAAACTTGAGCACCGTTCTTCTTTTCTTTCTTATCACGAGTCTTCTTTAGCCTAATGAGCACAATCATCACACGATAACGACTATTCTTTTCATTTAACTTGTAAACAAGTTGAACTAATAATAATAATTGATGTACAAAGGAGAAGTGTCCTACATATTTGAGGTAAAAAATAAAATAAATATACTTCTACTTCATCCGTGTTTACAAAGTTAAATGTTATCGATTTACAAAAAATGGTCACCTATCCACACACTGACCAGGCTCGACACTGCTTGACCATACATATTAAAACATCGGTCCCACTGAATACACAAGTAGTAAGCACATTCACATAAAAATAATTAGGATTACAGTATATAAAATGTGTTAATTAAAATAGCAAATGCCTTACCTTATCACAGGCGATCCAAAGCCACTGCACATCATCTGCTACGCACACTATATTCCTCCAATATTTCACTCACTTCCTATATCACGCAACAGAAAATATTAATAAAATTCACTTAGCAACATTTTCATTTTTAATCAACAATACGTATAACAATTAAGAATAAAATTAATTGTGAGCACATTGTTATAATTAGAATACTGTTTTTATTCGTTTACAAATATGGGATTAATATAGAGCTGGCAGCAACAATATATACAACTCATCCTGTATGTATCGTAAATCCTAACTTGAGAAGACATCTCTGACGCAAACAATGAGACAAGAAATCAAATACTATATCCGACACATTTGGGGTTTATTGAACTTCAATGTTGGAAGATACCACCTTGTCGGTAGTACAAATGTAATATCCTTACAACACGCGGAACTTTTGCCAGGCATATCTAGGAATTTGGGAAGATTAATTGATATCCTTAATGTGCAATGTATGATTATGACGCATTGTTATGTACACGCAGACGGAACCAGGACAATCTATAGATGACATTTGCACTGTGTTTGGACAATTTGTTCGCAGAAAGTAACCGTTTTTGTCTATGAATACTTGAGAACATGGAAGGTATGAGATATACATTTTATGCGCAAATATTATAATACAAATCATTGTTAGTTTGGTGGATGCGTGAAAGAAAGAAAAGGAGTAGATTTTTGCAGACGTCCGGATATAAAGCGAGAACTGAGAATACGCATCTATAACATCTATTTTCTTTGTGTTAATGATATCGATGAACTAAACGGGGAAACTAAAATACAACTGTTTGCAGTATAATTCGAAGTATAGTCAAGTGCAGAGGCGTACTCACGGGGTGTCCACCGGGTGCGGACTCCTCGCAAAAGTTCCTAAGTGAACATACATTTGCAGACTTTCTCATTAAATGTAGTTATTAACAGGGAAAATATTGATGTATCATCAATATAAATCTGATCTTACACTTCATCTGTACTCTGTCTGTATCATGTTTTTGTGAAAAAGTAAGTGGAATATTTATCGTGTTTTCGAATGCAGAATAATAGTATATAGACATAGTGGCTTGTAGTATTGGAACCTTGCCCCCCGAAGCTTGGATCCCTTAGAAGAAAAAAAAAATGCATGCGCGCCTGGTGAAATGGTTAACGAATTCAGTTCACTCGATGAATCGACAGATAGTAATACACATTTCGACAGATCGACAGCATTCGACAGATACAGACATATGAAAGTAGCACAAGAATTAGGCGAAAGTCCGTGCGTTTCCTCAATTCACGTAGGAAACAACAGAAAATATCAACTACCATAAAATAATCCGTATATATATTTAATTTATTTGGAATAAAATAAATATAGAAACAACCTGTTCATACATAACTACGGTAAGTGCGTTAATTGCTAACGTAAGAACAAATATGAAACAAGGCACAAAATAAAAAAGAAAAATAAAGTTAAAGGGAATAAATATTTAGGCTTGATTGTCATTCGTATTAAGAAGCTGGGTAATAAAATGTTAAAATCTACAGAAAATTATGAAATTAAATCAGGATTTGAAATAAAAGTCTATACATTGGAAGTAGGCCAGGGAGTTTGCAAGGCAGATGTGTGCGACACGCGTTACTTTATAGATTCCCTTCATTGAACTATAGTAAGCAGTACGAAGATGGTACTTTGCGTATAATCACAGGAAGGATTGAAGTTAATTACCATGGTAATATAATTATTTATTGATAAGTATTTCCATGTTAAATTATGAAAATTATAAGCACAAGGAGGGTGAAAAAGTAGTGTGACCGACTTAGCAATGACTGAAACATAAAATAGAAAAGCGAATAAAAACAAATGCCTTTTGAGTTATGTGGAATAAAGTTTCTTCTAGCCAGTAAGGAAGAATAGGATCTGGTGCATTCATTGAATACCTGAAAAAAATCGTTTATCAAAATAGAAGGAAACACACTTATCGTTGTGGCAACTACGAACTTCTGTTTACCTCAGCCCGCCTCAGCAAGTGCTTTCTATCCGGTCCGCGCTCCGTAACCAAACTCAACGCTGCCTGCCAGCGAAAATTTCATTCTTCAGTATCGTTGAGTTTATTGCAGAAAGCAATGGCAGATACGGCATCAGCACCTGCAGCCCCGGCACAGGCTTCTCCTAAGAAGTCTGCAAAGCCTAAGAAACCAAAAACAACACCTTCTCATCCAAGAACATCAGAAATGGTGAACAACGCCATCAAGAATTTGAAGGAAAGGGGAGGAAGTTCACTGCAAGCTATTAAGAAATACATCTCTCAGAACTACAAAGTGGATGCCGAGAAGCTTGCTCCATTTATCAAGAAATACTTGAGAAGTGCAGTTGCTTCTGGGTCTTTGGTTCAGACCAAGGGAAAAGGTGCATCTGGATCGTTTAAGCTTAGTGCTTCATCGCTGAAGGAGAAGCCTGAAGGTGGATCTTCAACCAAGGCGAAACGATCAGCATCAAAGGAGAAGAAGCCTGCGAAAAAGCCAGCAGCTAAACGTCCCAAGAAGACTGGTGAAAAGAAAAAGGCTGCTGCTCCCAAACCTAAGAAATCACCATCTAAAGTGAAGAAGGCAAAAACTCCCAAGAAGCCAAAGGCCCCGAAGCCAAAGAAGGCTACAGCAAAACCGAAAAGTGCTAAGAAGGCTGCACCAAAGAAGAAGTAAATGTGTCAGTAAATCATCTGACATTTTAAAACGGCTCTTTTTAGAGCCATCAAATACTTTGAGAAGAGTAAAATTGTGCTTTTCCTATCATTATCACATGTTCATTCATAGCAATGTATAGTATACACGCAAGGGACTTTGAGTTTTCTTTTTAACCGAAGCACTTCTTGATGTAAGTGCTTTATAACAGAGGGGAATTGAGGGTGGGGAAAGAAAGCTTTCACGGGTGTCAAGAATGGTGTACTCGAAAAAAAATGGGGAACACATTACGTAATGTCAATTTGTGATCACTTACTTTTTCCTTGTTCCTATCTTCAAGTAGCGAAACAGTACAGAAAACGCACTTAATGCATTTGTTAGAAAAACTTTTGCAGGCTGACTGGGTTCGATTCTCGGTGGGAGCTCAAATGTTTCGCATTGCACGTTAATAAGTAGGTCCACGTTTGAAACAGCCTTGCTGCTGAAAGGGACACTAAACTAAAATCAACTCTTTTCAAGGCTGGGGTGAAAGAAATGTTCGAACTTATTACAACTCGTGAAAGTGAAGTAGACTGTTTCAATTTAACGTCGTACTATTATGATTTTTATGATAAAGGAGACGGGTGATTACGCCTAATGAATGATGGAAATACTGGTGTAATGAGAAAGTGTTAGGAAAAGGGAACACGCTAATAACCACGGATACCGTCTTATAATTCGTAATATTGCTATAAAGAAAAATAGTAACACCAGCAGAAATGTAGGTGTACAATTGAACTGATGTTAAGTACAAACAGACACTTAAAGAAAGTTTAGTTTAACGTTTGCATTCAACAGCAGCGACCTCTGAGAAAATATTACTTTTGCTACCTTGGAAGAAGTACATATTTCGCCTGCGAGTTCTATGAGATTAATAACGTTGAGAAGGGCAAACAGTGGTTGAATCGAAGTTAACTTATGCAACATATGGCAAAATCGAATCCTTGACCACATAAAACGAAGATAATCAATCGGTAAACATAGGGGAAAACTAAAGAATATACTTGAAAGATAGGATGATATACGAAACGAGAGGAAAACGAAGGTAGATGTATTAACTATGCAACATACGGCGTGAGAATTTAAAAAAAAAAGATAACAAGTATGGACAAGATCCTTGTTAGGATAACAGCATCTCTAAGTAGTGTATTGGTCCTAAAAAGGACCGTTTTTGAACTCAGTGCCAGAACTTCAAACTTAAGCACGTTCCCCACGGATGCGGCGAGCAAGCTGAATGTCCTTAGGCATGATTGTGACTCTCTTTGCGTGAATAGCACACAAGTTGGTGTCTTCGAAAAGCCCTACAAGGTAAGCTTCACTTGCCTCCTGTAAAGCCATGACAGCTGAGCTTTGGAAGCGAAGATCTGTCTTGAAATCTTGTGCAATTTCTCGGACGAGTCGTTGGAAGGGCAGCTTGCGGATGAGCAATTCAGTGCTCTTCTGGTAACGACGAATTTCTCGGAGAGCCACAGTACCAGGCCTGTAACGATGGGGCTTTTTCACTCCACCGGTAGCTGGAGCACTCTTTCTTGCAGCTTTGGTGGCAAGCTGCTTTCGAGGAGCTTTGCCTCCAGTAGATTTCCTAGCTGTCTGCTTGGTACGTGCCATTGCAACTGTCACGACTTGTTTCAAATAATTGCGCGCTGAATGAAGTCAAGTTATATAAAGAGCAAAACCGTTAAATCAAGCTATTTCTCATTGGATAAAGTCAGTCGAAAAGGACAGTTCTCATTGGCTTAGACACGTTTTGTGTTTTTCCTCCGTGCTTTCCCTGCATGATCGAAGGAACAAAACCACGAGTCTTGGGCTGCTTGGGCTTGTATTTCTCGTGTGTGGTGAGCGAAGCAGTAACATATCGAAATGACAGGACGTGGAAAAGGAGGCAAGGGTCTTGGCAAAGGAGGTGCCAAGCGCCACCGTAAAGTTCTTCGTGACAACATCCAGGGTATCACCAAACCCGCTATTAGGCGTCTTGCTCGCCGTGGTGGTGTGAAGCGTATCTCTGGTCTCATTTATGAAGAGACCCGAGGAGTATTGAAAGTATTCCTGGAGAACGTAATCAGAGATGCTGTTACATACACAGAACACGCCAAGAGGAAGACAGTGACAGCTATGGATGTTGTGTATGCCTTGAAGAGGCAAGGAAGAACCCTGTACGGTTTCGGAGGTTAAGTTGGGGTTCCTCCTATTTTGGATATAAAATTGGCATAAACGGCTCTTTTCAGAGCCAACAAATTTATATAAAGGGAAAGATTTACTTTGTGCGATTTTCTGTTAGATTATAAGAATTCGTGTAACTACATTAAAGCCTTTTGATGCACACAAAATTACAGACGTAGAGAGATTAATTTGAGAAAATCATACGTTTTTTTTTACATTATGTACGTTCATGTATACGTATTCATATGTAGCAGTATTAATGCTGGAGAAGGGGTTCTGGTTGGAAATTGGCGATTTGTTGGAAGTAGCGAGCATGAGAGATGCGAAACGCAAGTCGGAATTTCTGTTCTGACAGTAGGATGTACGTATAGAGGCTTATACAACTTCTATACTGTGCTGTGAGGGGCGAATAATGCGTTAGAAACCTGAATCTTGTCCTTTATCTTGTTTACGTGGTCTTGGGTTCGATTTTTTTCTTTTGCGGTAGTGTCTATTGTGATTTACATGTAAATTAATGACACTTCGTAGCGGGTTAGTAAAATAAAGAGTAATACAAATATGAGATGTAGGTTAATGCATTGTATACTTCACATTATTTACTAAAGAAAGGCAGTAGTTACAAGAAACCTAGGCTCGCTCGTTGGGCACAGTAGCAAATGAGTTCTGAGATCAGAGAATAAGAGTAGTTGCGTATTACAAACCATATACATATAACACATATCACACAAATATGAATATCGACCTTGCAAAGAATAAATCGTACTTAAGTGTGCATTTAATGTCATTACTATGTTGCAAAAGAAATTTAGGAAAGTTTTTTGATCCGCTCTGTTCATGATGTCATTGGGGCATAGTAATGAACAATAATAAATGTCGAGAACATATTGAACAGAGTAATTTCAGCCAAGCCAACGCAAGAGAGAAACATGAGTGCTTTAAGAATGTTGGAAATTCCTTTGTCTAGCATGAAGTACATGAGAATATGTGGTATGAGGTTTTCTTCCATTGCTGAGAATCTGGGCTCGACTGTCCTGTCCTCTGGGTAATATGAGCCCGATGTACGCAAATATCAAAAAAATGTAGCTAGCGACAATACAAAAGGTAATGATCTTATAATTAATAATGTAGTGGGAACTAAGCACATCGCTGTTTGGAGTATTCTAAAGATAGTGTGACTTCCTATGGGCTTCAATTACGATCGACGACTACACATACTAATTAATCGAATAGCAGCGAGAATTTCGAATGACACTAAGCAACTATCTCAGACACTTTTGATGAGTCTGTATATCGAAAACAATTCATTTCAATCGTAAATCTCCTCTATAAAGGGGTTTGTGGCCCTCATAAGGGCCGATTTGTATGAGATATAGGTCTTACATTTATGCCTTCTTCTCAGTTTTCTTGGGCAGAAGTACAGCTTGAATGTTGGGCAAAACACCACCCTGAGCGATTGTAACTCCAGACAACAACTTGTTTAATTCCTCGTCGTTACGGATAGCTAACTGCAGATGACGTGGAATAATCCTAGTCTTCTTGTTGTCACGAGCAGCGTTGCCTGCCAACTCAAGAACTTCAGCTGCCAGGTATTCCATGACTGCAGCCAAATACACGGGAGCGCCAGCACCAACTCGTTCGGCATAGTTACCCTTTCGCAAAAGACGATGGATTCTGCCTACTGGGAATTGAAGGCCAGCCCTGCTGGAGCGGGACTTGCTCTTTCCCTTGACTTTTCCACCTTTGCCGCGACCAGACATTGTTCAATATTCTTTCGTAATAAGATGAGAGGAAAAATTGCGGCCTCCCAAACAGAAACAGAAACAGAAAATTTATAAGTAAGGACGCCCCTCAGGAAAGCCCGCGTCCTGGATAGTGAGTAAGGCATCAACCAACATTCTACATGCCTCTCCTCCATGCTGTTAGTAACCTATAGTATCTGTCGGTGGGGAGTGTGTGTACCGCGGCCTCTATCTTAAACGGAAGACATTTACACGCGAATCTGGTATTATGTGTAGATAGAAAGAAAGAAGGGTAAGCAAGAAGATAGGAAAGCGCGAGAGAAGTTATTTTGTTTTGATAGAGGGACAAAAAACCTGGAAGCCAGGAAAAAACCCCCTTGTCGGTCGTGCTGCATGCATAGGCAATTTACATGGCAAAACCACACTTGAAGGGGTGGTGAAAATCCATGTAAATAAGTCTGTAGTTGTATCTTTATAATGCTACTTCTGCAGTTTTTTAATATTTAATCTGTTGTCATGTCTGTGTTGTCTGTAGTATGGAAGTGTTTTGTTAGTGGGGACTTTGTTATTTTTTTATTATGTCATGCAATTCTGCTGCTTGTTCCGTTGCCTCGCCTGGTCGTCGTGATTTATTCCTGAAAAGAGAAACTTAGGTTGCTTTTGTTATTAGTGTCTATTGTATATTTCTATTACCCAGATTCGTCAATTTGTGCTAGTTATATACATATTTGTACATATATATTGATATGCTTATACACAAACATACTGTATTACCCTATTGTTTCTCGTTTGGTCAATGAAATGTTACGTGTTTAGTTTTTTTTTTTTTAATTATTATTATTATTATTATTTATTATTTTTTTTATTTTTATTATTTTTTTTTAATTTATATTTTTATTATTATATTTTTTTGTTTTTATATTTTTTTATTATTTTTTTTTATTTTTATTTTTATTTATTTTTTTATATATATATACATACACACTACACACATACATACATGTATTTGAATTTTTTTTTTTTCGTCTATAGTATACATACGCACACACATACATATATACACATATATACAATGTTATTCATGTACATATCCACGCATACACGCTCGGACATACGCACACTATCATAAACATATAGATATTCGTATACACAAGTGCACATACATATACTCGCTCATACAAACTTACATACTTACACATGCATTCACACCTACATACGTATACGCTCGTACATTTTTAAATATATTACCGTTAGCTTAAGATAGGTTTTTCTCTATCCTCTGAGTAATAGAAGCTTTTATGGGTTTAGTATTAGGTGTAGTGGTCTCTTGTGTTTGGTGTAGGAGTTTATTGTGTAGGTGCCAAGTTTATTTATTAAAGTGTTATTTATGTTATGTTTGTTGTTGTAAAGTGTTTTCGCTTGTGTCTTTATTACTTCAGCAATGGGCAGGATGTTCATACTATATTGTAATGGTTTTAATCTAGTATACCTAGGACAGTTTGTGATTAATTTTATGATTTTATTTTGAAATGTCTGTAATTTCTTCATATTTCCTATCAGTGCATGTCCCCAAGCAGGGGCTGCATATGTGAGTATCGGTCTTATAAGTGTTTTGTATAGCGTTGCTTTTGCATTTCTACTAATGTTTTGGCTTGTTAATAGCGGTTTTAGTTCGGAAAGTCGGCCAGTGGCCTTGCCTATTTGTAGCTTGGTGTGTTCTTTGAAATTTAGGTTTCTATCCAAGGTGACACCGAGGTATCTTGCTTTATTAGACCAGTTTATTGGATTATCAAAAATTTCAACGTTGGTGGTAGGGCTCTTTTTACGTTTTGTGAAATATACAGCCTCACATTTGGTGCTATTTATTTTTATTTTCCATTTGTTAAACCATTCTTCAAGTGTCGGAATGTGTCTCTGGATATATTTTACTGCCTGATTTGGTTGCCAGCTATGAGAATATATACATGTGTCATCTGCAAAGAGCGCTATGTTGGTGTCTTTATGTTTTGGTATGTCATTTACATAGATACTGAAGAGTACTGGCCCTAGGAGAGATCCCTGGGGGACACCTGCTTCTATTCTGCGATGGGTAGATTGGGAATTTACAACTGATACATAGAATTTACGGTTTTTCAGGTACGAAGAGATTAGTTTAACATAAATATCAGGTAGGCCAATGTTATTTAACTTATATATAAGACCCGTTTGCCATACTCTGTCAAAAGCTTTTTCTATGTCTAGAAATACTGCTACTACACTTTGGTTTTTGTTGAATTTATCTGTTATTGATTCTATGACTCTAACTAGTTGGTGTGTGGTAGAGTGGTGGTTTCTGAAGCCGAACTGTTCTTTTATTAGCACATTGTAGTTTTGTATGTGTTGTTTTATTCTTGCTAATATAATTGACTCGGTTAGTTTAGCTAGTGTGTTCAGTAAGCTAATTGGTCTATAGTTTTGTGGAAATTTAGGATCTTTTCCTGGTTTCGGTAATGCAACTATTTTTGCTGTTTTCCATTCAGTGGGAAAGTGGGCTAGTTTCATTATTGCATTTATGATTTTGACTAGAAAAGAAATTCCTTTTGGTGAGAGGTTTTTGATACAAATATTTTGAATGTTGTCAGGACCTGCAGCTTTGAAAGGCTTTAGTTTCTTTATTACTTTGTACACTTCTTTCTTGTTTGTTTTTCTTGCTGAGGTTAATGGTTGACTTTCTAGCAGTTCGTTTACTTGTCTTTTAACTTGCCTGTCATGTTGTCTGAACTCGTCATTTTCATTGGGTTTGAAAGTTTTTTCTAGTGTATCAGCTAGGGTGTTGGCCTTATCTTCATCAGTAAAGACTAGCCCATTTTCCCCATGTATGGAAGGGGTGGGTGTGTATGGCTTGGTTAAAGTTTTAGTTATTCTCCATATACTGTTATCTTTGAAATTCGCGCTTTCTACTTTTTTATCCCAGGTATACATTTTGTATCTCCTAATTTCTTCTTTTATTATTCGTCTTAATTGATTTATCTGAGCTTTAAGAGTTTGGTCTCTATGGTTTCGATATGCTCTTCTAAGTTTATTTCTGGTTTTAATTAACTCCTGGATTACATTAGGTAATTTATTGCTATGTTTATTATTGTCTATTAATGGTATTGATTTGTTAGTTGCTAATTGTATAGCTTTAGTTAGTGTGTTAACTGCTTTTTCTAAATCTTCTTTTGTGTGTATAGGATAGTCGCCTGGTAAGTTTTCATCTATTGTATTTTTGAATAGATCCCAGTTAGCTTTTCTGTAGTTGAGTGCTTTTTTAATTTTTTCCAGGTCTGGTTCGCCATTTATTGTTATTATAATGGGTTGGTGGTCTGAGTCTAATTCGTTTCCTACTTGTATAGTGAGTCTTGAGTTAATGTTTTTGTGTAAGGCATAATCTAGTACGTCCGGCGCGTTTCCGTTGTGAGGGTAGTGAGTCGGTTGAAATTGGGATAGGATCTGCAAGGGAGATCCTTGCAAGAAGTTATATAGTTTTCTACCATTGTTGTTGGATTGTCTGCTACAGAAGTGAGGATGTTTGCTATTAAGATCCCCTGCTAGTATTATTGAACTACTTGTATTGGCTAGTTTTCTGATGTCTTCTGTGTCGATGAATCAAGTCAGTTTTGTTACTACTTCAAGCGTGCACCCGAGTGCATCAAATGAAAAGCAAGGCAGTTGGCGCGAATTGAAACACGTACTGTAATTTAAATGAAGTCGATAAATCGGCGGACACATCTGGCACGAGGCTCCTGGCGACCCACAGAGAAGATTCTACAGCGAAGAAGTGTTTAAGAAGATGATGCCGCTAACTGCCGTAGAAGACACCGTGACACACCGGGAAACCTTGCGGTGTTAACGAAGGTGTGTTCATCAGTGAAGAAGAGTTTACTCTTTGTAGAAAGAGTAAAAGATTTAGAGAAGAGTCGTGTGTTTAATAAAGAAAACTGAAACAACACACACATACACACACCGCTTCCTAGAGAAATAAGCATTGCTTTCCGTCGGCTGGACCCCCTATTGTGAGTCAAGCTTCGCGCTGGCCATATAGGTTGTACAGCCTTTGGCGACAGTCGGCTGACGGGAACACAATATTATCTCTTTAGGAAAGCATAGAGAGGCATAAACACAACTTAGAGAAACCCTCTCCTTGAATTAACTCAGTTAGAAGTTCGGCCCTTTTTAGAGCCATGCCACGTCCACCGAAGAGAGCACCCACTAGAAGAGAGCCTGGCGAATCTGGACCCCATTGGATCTCCAGCAGAGAGGCCCACGGAACCAGAGGGACCCACGTATCCAGAAGTCGCACCCATAATAAAGAAGACATCGACGAACGTCTGAGGGAGATGTACGACCTAGCCCAGAAGGCCGCAATGGAGTTTGATATGCTCACGAAGGCTCCTCCAGTGTCCATTAGGCACCTACCCAACCAATACACAGAAGATGACGTGAGAGAAATCATCGGGGGAAGGATTGACGTCAATCAAATCAAAGTGAAGAAGGATGGTACCAAAGCTAGTGTGTATTTCAAGTCAGAGGCTGCAAGAGACACCTTTCTCAAGACTTTTCGGTCAAGAGATTTCGGCTCAAATGCAGTTCTACATGAGACACGTGGGCCACTTAAGAGCTGTGATGAAGTAAGTTCGTCACACACAACACAGCCAGAAGACACCACAGAAGATGAACATCGGAAAACCGGCTCTTATGAGGACCGCCAATTGCAAGCTCCAGAAGAAGAGACAAACTCTCAAGAAAACGACAATGCCATCGACAATCCACTCCCCTCCTCTCACAAAGAAGACAATGAAGGTGAAGGAGATTTCCAAGTAGTCCAGCGAAGAGGCAGGAAAAAGAAACCCACAGCAGTAGAGCAACCAAATCATCACATGCCACCAGATCCTATACAAGAAGAAACAAAACTCACACAGGGAGAGACCACCAACACACAGGTGGAAACCTCACACACACTGGTGGAAACCAACACACAGGTGATAACCAAACCCTCACAAGAGAAACCTAGTAACTCCGGCCCTTCTCAGGACCACAGGGAACAACCAGCTACCAATCAGGAAGGAGAAACTAAGAACCAATCAGAAGACAGCAACGATACATCAAACGACCAATCAGAGGCCAGGAAGCACACACCAAAGAAGCAACAAAGAAAGAAGAATGAAGACAAACGTACAGCTACCAATACAAAAACTATGGATAACCAAATGGAATCTAGCAATACTACAAAGAAGAATC
Organism: Thermobia domestica; assembly: GCF_964235325.1. Lineage (NCBI taxonomy): Eukaryota > Metazoa > Arthropoda > Insecta > Zygentoma > Lepismatidae > Thermobia > Thermobia domestica. The sequence goes on along the minus strand of NW_027656967.1, from coordinate 2,407 downwards.
AATCCAGTAAACGACAGCAGAAGAAGAAGCCTCCCATGTTTACTTGCGTGATAAAAGGCTATCCCATAAACCAGAACGTTAAGGATCTTGAAGATGATCTGCAAAACCAGAACATTAAATTCAACAACCTCACCAGAATCATGTCAGAGAATGGACCCACACAGCTTGTGAGGCTATTCTCAACCAGCCCAGGAGATGTCAATAAGCTAATCACTCACGGCTTAAAAACAAGATCCAAAACATACAAGGTAGAGCAGTCAAGAAGCCAGCCGCGTCCCATGCCCTGCTGGAATTGTTACGAATATGGCCACCTGAAATATCAGTGCACCAATAAAAGGAGATGCCACAGATGTGGGAACACACACGAAGAGAGCTGCAACTTCCCAATAAATAACAACTTCTGTGCCACCTGCAAACTAGATGGTCATAGAACCGGCAGTAGCAACTGTCCGCTAAGACCAAAAACTCCTCAAACAACAAGACCAAGACTAATCCTTGAAAGAACACGCAAACCATCTGGCTCTTTTCAGGGACAGAAAGCAAATAAAGAAGAATCAGGCAACACAACACACGAAACAACAACCGAAACAACACAAACCACTGAAACAATAGAGGAAGCAATTGATCGAGCCACGCACAAAATACTTACCTGGGTCACATCCATACTGACAATAGTAACACCGCCAGAAGAAAGACCCAAACTCATGGAAGTAATAGCCACAACCAGCAAGAAGATCTTCAGTATATCAATAAATGCATTATCAACAACCACAGGTCAGCTGTATGTCACATATCCACAAAAAGTTGCTAACAAGAAACATAGCAGGGGGACCGGCGGAAGACCAAAAAACAAAGAAGATAACAGCCTGCCGTGACCTGCAAACCGATGACGACTCACAGCACCGACAATGGACAATGATATAGACAAATTGCATGTTAAAAAAATAACACAAACCCCACTAACAATACACTCCCCATTACAGACAACACAGATTTGTATCACTAATAATTCAGATAGGTTTTTAATTTAACAGATAAGATATATCAATACAGACATATTTACATGGATTTTCACCACCCTTCCAATGTGGTTTTGCCATGTAAATTCTTCTGCATGCAGCATGACCGATTCAGGGGGTTTTTTCCTGGTTTCCAGGTTTTTTGTCCCTCTCAAAAAACATAATAAATCTTCTCTCGCGCTTTCCTATCTTCTTCTTTACCCTTCTTTCCTTCTATCTACACAACTATAGATCCGCGGAAAATGTCTCCGTATAAGATAGAAGCCGCGACATACATCCCCAACCGACAGATGCTATAGATTATTAACTGCATGTGAGGAGAGGCATGTAGACAGATGGTTGATGCCTTACTCTCTGTCAGGGCGCGGGCTATCCTGAGGGGCGTCCTTATTTTTAATTTTTCTGTTTCTGTTCTGTTTCTGCGGACACATCTAATTTTGCTGAACGAGTGAGTCATCATGCCACCAAAAACTAGCGGAAAGGCTGCAAAGAAGGCTGGTAAAGCCCAAAAGAATATCTCCAAGGGAGATAAGAAGAAGAAGAGGAGGAGGAAGGAGAGCTATGCCATTTACATCTACAAAGTTTTGAAGCAAGTGCATCCTGACACTGGCATATCTAGCAAAGCTATGAGTATCATGAACAGCTTTGTTAATGACATCTTCGAGCGTATTGCTGCTGAAGCTTCTCGTTTGGCCCATTACAATAAGCGGTCAACTATCACCAGCCGGGAAATCCAAACAGCTGTGCGCCTTCTTTTGCCTGGTGAACTTGCCAAGCACGCTGTAAGTGAGGGTACGAAGGCTGTTACCAAGTACACAAGCTCTAAGTAAAAATCTTCTTCAAGATTTTTCATTTCAAACGGTCCTTGTCAGGACCAACACATTATTCGAAAGAGTTAAATCACGAAATTTGCTTCATTCTGTTATGTAGAAACACCTTGAAATCCAATTTCTATATGCTGTTAGTAAAAAAGTAAAGCACATAGCGGAGATGTGTCGTGCTTGTATACGAAAGGCATTTACTCGCCGGAGATCTACACTTAGTCATAATAATTTACTTTTAAAAAGTGGTAATACATTCCGTGTTAAGTATAGTAGTAGGTGCACACGGATCGGAAATCAGGTTATTTTAATGTGCCGTGCAAATAAACAGGCTGTTAGTGTAAGAAATAGTGGGTATAACGCTTAGAATATCGATTAATCGCTATGAAATAATGTTGATAAATTATCTCTTGAAAGTACTATAAAATTAATGTTTCTAGTATTTTCGTACTTGAAGGATAATGAAATTTGAAAAAGAGATGCCAACAGCACCTGGTGTTCCCAGGCGGTCACCCATCCAAGTACTGACCAGGCCCGATGCTGCTTGACTTCGGTGATCGGACGAGA